>NC_142068.1:97504375-97655312 GCF_059756535.1 Pantherophis guttatus | reverse complement strand
CCCGCCGGCCCCCCGAGCGCCCGAGCGAAGCGCCGCTCCATTTTGCCGAGCCGAAAGGCGGTCTGGTGAAGTCTTCATCTGACAGGACCTGCTTGTATATCTCTAATATAAAGAACATTTCCTGCCGGGAGTCGGAGGCGCTGTTCTTCTTTCTAATTCTCCCGAGCAGATTGGCTTTTATTAGACATGTAGATTGGGCTGATAGTTAAATTACGTTTCCTTGGTGCCATATTCCGCGGACCCCCCGCCCGCCCGCCTCCCTCCCGCCCTCCCGCGCCGGAATTTGATCGCCTGGATTAGCTGCCTGGCGCTGATATTTCCATATCAAGACGGGGGGCGGGGGGGGGTGATCGATTATATAAACATATAAATATTAATGCATTTGTTTGCTTTTGCGCACACGCGCACACACACACACCCGGCCCAGAAGCCCAGAGGCGTGGTGAGCGAAGAGCCAGGGAAGCGCAGCGATCACGGGATCTTGCCAGCGATCTCGAGGAGCGGATCGAAGAATAAATCAATCTTGGGGCACCGCGCAGCGCTCGGGGCCCCCCTTCTTTTCCTCGGGAAGTCCTGGGCACACACGTACACACAGTTACGTGGGTCCAATGCGCATTTCCGGCAGGGACCCGCCGCCGCCGCTCGCACGTTTAGCTCTCCAAGCGGTGCGGAAGGCGCGGGGGGGGGCGGGGGGGCAGGCGGCTCTGCTTGGAGGCCCGCTCGAGGCCCCCGACATTCAAGCCACGCGGGACGCGCAGGGGGGGCAGCTGGAGCGTCAGACGCCCGCCGGCTTCTGCTGCTGCTGCTGCTGCGTCGGCGGCTGTGGCTGCTCTTGCGGACCCCGCTGCGGGCACCGGCATTAAGCAGAAACTTAAGAGCCGCAACCCCTGGAAGACGCCGCGCTCGCTGGCTTCGAAAATGGTGCAGTTGCCTTCGGCGCCCGGAGCGGCCCGGCTTGCTCTCCTCCCCCGCCCCCGTCCAAGGGCGAGAGGGAGGGGGCCGACGCATCCCTGCGATGTGCTTGTACGGGGAAAGAAATGCCTCGACAGTCGATGCCGGCTGTACTCCGAGCCCTGATGAAATGACCGGAGGACGAGAGGCCCCGAGGGCTCTTTTGGACGCCTCCGCAACGTTTCGCCGCGAAGCCCCACCAGCCCCGGAGAGAGGGCGACGGAGGAGGGAAACGGGCCACGGGACTGCCGAAATTAATCGCGGGGGGCTTCGGCCTCCTCCCTCCCGCATCGGCGCCGTTGAGCCCGGGCGGCGGCGGAGAAGGCAAGCGGGAGGCTTCGCCAGAGGGGCCGGACGCCCAAAACGCCGCCGCTAATTTCGCGGGCCAGCCGGTCCCGCCGCGGCAGGCGAGGCGAAGGGGGCGCTCGGCCGCCCTCCATCCTCCGCTTAATCCGCTGCGCCGACGGGGAAGCCCCTCCGAGGCCGAATCGGAAAGGAGGCTCAAGCTGGGCTTCCTCGAGAGTAATTCAGCCGCTCCCTCCCCGGCTGTAATTCCCTCCGGTCCCTTGATTTCTCTCAGCCTAGGCGGGAAGCCCCCGCCCCTCCCTGACTGATCCGGGCTCTCCTCGGGCTTTGGGCCGATTGCGAGAAGCTCCGGGCTCTGGATCATGTATCCGGGCGCCCCTAGCAATGGAGCAGGAGCGAAAGCGCCCCCAACCCCGCCACCGGGCGCTCTGAAGGCCGAGGGGCGCTGCCGTTTGCCCGGCCAGATCCCGGGGCCCCGAGAGGCTGCGCTCGCCGCCCCCTTCCTCGGGGCTTGTTCGCGGGCCGCTGCGAGGGAATCGCCTGGGAGCCCCCCCCCCCCAGTCCGCTTGCTTGCTCGGAATACCGGCAACTGCAGGGGAAACTTCGGAGCAGGTGCCCGGTTCCCCCAGCCCCGACTCCCCCGACTCCCAAAAGAAGAGCCCCCCCCGCTTCCCTCTCGCTCCGCCCCCGGTGAAGTCGCCGCAGCGCACCCCGCTCCCTGACCTCCCTCCCACCCCGGCGCAGAGGAAGCCCCGCTCAAGAGAAGCAGGTGGCTCTGCGGGCGGCCCGTTGGAAGTCCCGCCGTTCCGAGCCCGCTTGCTTTCTGCCTGCCAGAGAGGGAGAGCCACCGACCGCCCCGCCGGCTGGGAGGCTCCGGACACTGACGGGGAAGGTGGGGGGGAGGGAGGCGCCCCGAAATCAGCCCTCTTTCCGCCAGTGGGACTCCGGAGCTGGGCAGCGTCCTCGCCCCCGTCCCCAGCACGGCCCCGGCTTCCGTTAGACGGGCTTAGGCGGGAGCTTCGTCTGGCGCGCGAGGGAGGCTCTTTGCCTCGCATTCCACCAGGGCAGCGCCGGGACTTGGACGGGTTGCCGCTGACCCGGCCGGATTTCAGCACTGCTCGCGGTCCGGCGAAGAGGGGCCAGGCAGGGCTGCCAAAGAGGCTCCGAGGCGCTTGGGGCCGGGACCGGGCTGGCTCCGCGTGCAAAGCTCTCTCGGGCGCGGTGCTCGGGCCGGGGGCAAAGAATCGGGGCTGCGGAATAACGATCGGAGAGTTGCGCCTACAAGACCCGCCGGAGGTCGCGTTCGAGCGAGAGGAGGAGGAGCAAGACCTCGGGTGGACGGGACCAGCACCCAGCCCAACTCGCCCTCCCTAAGGAGGAGCCCCCGCAGCCCGCAGCCGCTCACTCCGCCGCGCGAGGGGGCAGAGCGCTTCGGCCGCCCTGGAACGCAGAAGCCCCAGCGCCGCAGCCGTCCCCGGGGCAGCCGCTCTGGACAAGGGGCCCGGAGCGAGGATCGTCGCGCCCCTCCCTGCCTTCCCTGCCGTGGTCCCGGGAGGCTGGAAGAAACGGCGCGGCGCCGGGATGAGTCCGGCTGCAGAGCTCGCGGTCGCGCTGCCCGGAGCTCGGGGAGAGCAAGGCCCGGGGCCCCAGGACGGCTGAATGAGGAAGACGCTTCGGCGGGCGGCGGCCCATCAGCTACGGGGCGTTTGGACTCCTGCTTCTTTCTGCCTGCGGACCGGGCACCCTTTCAGGCACACCCGCCGGGGGGGCTGCTGCGGCGCTGGTGCGCGAGGCTACTTGAAGCCACGGGACCCGGCCTGGCTGAGCGAGCGAGAACCCCTTGGTCGAGCTGATGGGGCGCGTCACTGTTCGGGACAGGCCTTTTCCCCAGCGGGGCGTTCGGAAGGGTGGCTTGCGCAGCCCCCGCTGGGCCACCTGCAGCATGGCTGAGCGTCGCCTCCCCCGAGATCCAGATGGCGGGAAAGGAGCGGGGGAAGGAACGGGGAGCTCTCGGCGTCTGGTTGCGGTGCACCGAAGCCAGCGGGCCGTCAGCAGCCTGCCGTTGTGGCTGTGGCTGGGAAGGATTCCTCTTCGCCTTGCCCAAAGGTCCCGAGACAGCACTCTGGGTCCTTGGCGACGGGTAGCGCTCCGGCTGCCGCTTGGCCCTTCGGCAGACGGGAAGGGCTGGAGCCGCCCAACGAGATGCCTTTGTTGCGGTTAAGGGGAGAAGATACCTAGGAAAACCTCGGGGTGTATTTGGGGAGGCCCGCCCCTCCTTCTTGCTGTCTTTGTCGGGAAGGCCCTGGCTTCTGCCTCATCCCTGCTTGGCTGCGCTGTGATCAGGGGCTCTTTGGACACCCGTCCCACACCCCCAGTTCCCCCCTCCTGACTCAGCAGGTGCCGAGTTTTTCATGTCCAGAGGAGAAGCATCGTCTCTGGATAGTTTCAGACTGACTGTGACTCATGATGAGTTTCATCCTTGGCTGGGATGCAAAACGTTTGTCCCACCTGATGGGCAAGTGAGCTATACAACTCTCCCTAGAAGAGAATTTCCGCAGAATCTCAGGGCTGAAGGGGGAATCCTCAGGGGAGGCTCTCTGAGCTGGCCGGTTTGATCATCCCAATTCCCATTGTCCTCACCCTTGGCCAGAGGGGCTGAGAATGGAGCTGGAAGGGATCTTGGAGGTCTTCTAGTCCAGCCCCCTGTTCAAGCAGGAGACCCTATACCAGGGGTCAGCAACCCGCGGTTCTGGAGCGGCATGTGGCTCTTTCATCCCTCTGCTGCAGCTCCCTGTCGCCGCCACAATTTTGAGAGGACCTTCCGGTTATGGGGAGGAAAAGCAAGGCGCACCAGGAAGAGACTCTATGGCAAGATGCAGGTTTTCCAGTCACAATTGATAGGGCTTTCAGTTAGGACAGGTAGAGGAAAAAGGATGCTGCACTAGGAGGAGACTCTATGGTGCAGGGAATCGGACTTCTAGTCGGCTCCAGAATTAACTGGGGGCTTCTGGTTAAGACCTTTGTGGCTCTTTGAGTTTTTAAGGTTGCTGACCCCTCCCCTATACCATTCCAGACAAGTGGCTGTCCAGTCTCTTCTTCCAGACTTCCAGTGATGGAGCGCCCACAACTTCTGGTGGCAAGCTGTTCCACTGGTTAATTGTCCTCACTGTTAGGAAGTTTCTCCTTAATTCCAGATTGCTTCTCTCCTTGATTAGTTTCCATCGGTTGCCTCTTCTCTTGCCTTCTGGAGAAAATGGTTTCTGGAATACTTGGAAGACCACAGGCCTTCTGCTCTCTCCTTCCCCAGTTTTGTTGCTGTTGCTGTTGTTGAGCATTTGATATAAATAGATTTTTCTTTGCTGCTTTATTTTTTGCAAAAAAAACCCCACTTTCTCCAAACCAAGGAAATCCAACCACCAACCAACTCCTGAGTCTCTCCCACTGCAAAATAATCACAGATAAGCAAGTAGCATTATATTCCTTTTTTAAAAAGTGAAGCTCCAAGTCTGGCTGTGGGTTAAATCCCAAATGGGAAGAGGGAAGGGGATTGTAGTTGCTTGTTGTATCAAAAAGATACCCCGCAGAACAGGGGTGAAATCTACTTGCCTTCCCTACTGGTTTGGAAGTGCGCGTTCCGGGCGTGTCATGTGCAATTTTGGACCCTCTGTGCATGCGCAAAGCCTTCTATGTATGCGCAGAGGGTCAAAAACAGGTTACTGTAATGACATCCAGGTGGGTGGGTGGAGCCTCATGCTGCTGCCGCTACCAGTTCGGCTGAACTGGTGTGAACCGGTAGCATTTCAGCCCTGCCGCAGAAGCTCTGTGGTCATACCTCCTGTTTCTGTGATGTGGGTGTGACATTTGTGTTGCCTTTGGAGCAGCGGTTGCCACAAGAGGGAATGAAGGTGACGTCCCTGGCCAGCAAGGCGGTTCCCTTTCTGAGAAAAACCTACAATGCACTTTAAATGGTGGGAAAGTTGGACTTCACTTTTCAAGAATTCCAGCACAAGGACTTGTCTATCGAAACTGGGAAAGATGGAAGGTTTCTGGCCTTTTTCCCACTCACATCACCTCTTGCCAGGAATCTTCAAGGGAGGCACTCGGGCTGCAAAACCGCAGATGGGAGCAAAGAGCCCAGAGTCGCTCTACTAGCAAGATGGGTGGCTTGTACATTTAGTAAATAAATAAATAAGATATCTCACTGCTGCCACCTAGTAGTCAAGGGGATTTTTGAGCCCCAGAATATAATGCCTTAGTGCCTCCCCTTTTCCCAGCCTGACCCTCCTCTGAATGTCCGGTTGGAAAAGTAACCATGCAGTGACCCCCTTCTCCCTTCCCTGCCCAATGACTGCTTGCACATCCCAAGCCCGGCTTCCCTGCAGCTCAGTCGCCTGCTCTCCACTTCTTGGTTGCAGGAGAGGCTGCCAGAGAGCTGGGAAGACACATCAAAGAGCCATTTCCCGAGAGCCTTGAAGTGATCATCTCCGGTGCACCAGAAAGTTGGAGACCAGAGCCTGGCTTGGCCAGCAGCCCTCAGCCCTGGGAGCTGCACGCTTCTGTCACTCACCCTGAGAATAGATTTTCTGCAGCTGCAAGCCAAGATCACAGAATGCAAGAGCATCTCTTGGATAAGGCCAGCAGGGGCCCTCAGGTTTAGGATCCTGGCTTATACCTCAGCCAAGGAGGAGCATCAGGAGAGCTCACCTACAGCCAGAGGAGGGTCATACCTGCCTCTCAAGGGCAAAGAGCCAGTCAGATTCATCGCCGGGATATTCAGACCCTTTAAAACCACCTGGGTTGGTGATCTTCATCAGCCCAACAGATGGCAGGAAATTCCACAACTTAAAAGCCCTGAAAGGCCCTGCGCTGAGGCTGAACCCTAAGCCAAGCTCTAACAGCAGCTTTTCCATCCCTAAGGCCTCCTTCTCTGGGGACATTGAGAAGACCCTCATTCACAGCATCCCAATGGCAGTCATCGCAACCTTGATCTCAGGACTGGCCCTTTGCTTTGAATCCCAAGCTTGGAAGCTTCTGACAGCAGCCCGGCCTTCCGAGACCTCTTTCCTGGTGATCACCGCCATCTCAATGAAAGGGTGTGTGTGTCTTTGTGCCAGCGGGCACCATTTGGCCTTATTTGTCTGGATTGGCATTTGCCATTTTGAGCCTTGGAGAGAACCGTTTACAGCCCTTTTCTTTCCCTTCCCTAATTGCAGCGGGATCATCGGCAAACACATCCCCTCAATGCCAGATCTTTTCTAGAAATGGACTCTCTAGTAACTCTCCCTGGACCTTTCCCTTTAAATCCTGCTTTTAAGCCTCTCTCCCTTTGGCTGTCCACTCTGCAGCCCAGGTATTCTGTGCCTTGCCACTGGGCCATGCTGGTTGGGGCCCTAAGAGGTCAGTGAGACTTCCTTTTGCAGTCAATAGCAGCACCTCACTTTTAGGGTTGAGAAGTGCCATGGCCCCGAATTAGGGCTCAGCAAGAGAATCTTTGCACCCTGCTGTCTCTCCTGCCCAGCTGAGAATGTATCTCCATCTCAAAATGCAGAGACATTATTGCACATAATGGGCAATTTGCAAGAATATATGATTCACGGTTCCTCTGGCAACATCACGTCCTCCCCTCTCCGTGCTACCTGTGAAAACAACAACAACACAGGGATTTAAATTCCAATTTAATCATAAGTTGGTTTTTATCCTGCAGAGCCTGGTTGTGATTCTGGGTATGAATACCTGGGGGGGGGGGGAGGGAAGGAGAGGGGGGTGAAAGAAATTTAGATAATGTTGTAATGGTTCTGTGCTTTCCTTTTGAACATTCCAGAGTTAAGCTTCTAATAAAATGCTATTTTCAGAAAAGAAAGAGAAAATGTGGCAGTTTAATAAACCCATAAAGCAATTGGGCCTTTTTAAAAACTCAGAATCTCCTGCTGTTCCCCAAGCAGCATTAATTTATTAAGCCAAATAAGCTTCGTGGCTTAGGCTGAAAAGCATCTACCGTTACAAACATTTAGGGGAGAGGAGACCAGTTAAATGGAAGGGAGCAGCGGCTGGCACGTGGCAGCTGGCACAAAACCTTCAAATCCAAGAAGGTGTGTGGATAGTCCAGAGGGACACATTCACTTTGCCAGCCTTCAGTCCTGGCACAAGGAGCCCAATTGCTCTCTAGTTCTCTTGGCTTGATGGACCTGCCAATCTCTCTGCTGATGCCAACATTTGGAAAACTGGACCTGCTTAAGGCTCCCCCCCCCCAGCAGTGGGACCTGTCAGATGACTCTCTGATAGGGGCCCTCGACAGTTTTCAGATGTGGCTTTACAACTGCCAGATGGAATTTCTTAGTGTAGCCAGGCATCTTTGCATCATCGTGCACCCTTGCAGCAAGACTCCGCTCCAGGTCTGAGTTCTGATTCAGGTTCCACGTGCAAAATGTTTCCCTCCAACCTTTTCTTAGGACTTCTGCATTTGCGCTTTTCACACTGTTGAACCAAACGAAGAGACCCTTTGTTTAATCAAACCTGCAGGCAGCCTGAAACTTCAACCCAGGTCCTTTGAGCTTTCCCGTGGGCAGAGGGCCTTTTCTATGGAATTGGGAAGGTGGTGGGAGTGATGGTGGTGAGGACTGGTCCTCAAAAGCAGTTGGGCTTCCAAGATGCCAGGACAAAAAAGAGGATGAAGAGGCTGGTTGTGTGAAATTATGCTTGCTGATGCTTCTTAATTGGAAGTACAGGTGAAACTCAAAAAATTAGAATATCGTGCAAAAGTTCATTTATTTCAGTAATGCAACTTAAAAGGTGAAACTAATATATGAGATAGACTCATTACATGCAAAGCGAGATAGTTCAAGCCTTGATTTGTCATACTTTTGATGATTATGGCTTACAGCTCATGAAAACCCCAAATTCACAATCTCAGAAAATTAGGATATTGTGAAAAGGTTCAATATTCTAGGCTCAAAGTGCCCCACTCTAATCGGCTAATTAAGCCATAACACCTGCAAAGGGTTCTGAGCCTTTAAATGGTCTCTCAGTCTGGTTCAGTAGGAATCACGATCATGGGAAAGACTGCTGACCTGACAGTTGTGCAGAAAACCATCAGTGACACCCTCCATAAGGAGGGAAAGCCTCAAAAGGTAATTGCAAAAGAAGTTGGATGTTCCCAAAGTGCTGTATCAAAGCACATTAATAGAAAGTTTTGTGGAAGGGAAAAGCGTGGAAGAAAAAGGTGCACAAGCAGCAGAGATGACCGCAGCCTGGAGAGGATTGTCAGGAAAAGGCCATTCAAAAGTGGGGACTTTCACGAGGAGTGGACTGAGGCTGGAATCAGTGCCTCAAGAGCCACCACACACAGACGGATCCTGGAT
The DNA here is from genome assembly GCF_059756535.1 of Pantherophis guttatus. Lineage (NCBI taxonomy): Eukaryota > Metazoa > Chordata > Lepidosauria > Squamata > Colubridae > Pantherophis > Pantherophis guttatus. Next base: position 97,646,697 of record NC_142068.1, on the reverse strand, counting down.
ATGGGCTTCAAATGTCGTATTCCTCGTCAAGCCGCTCCTGAACAACAAACAATGTCAGAAGCATCTTACCTGGGCTAAAGAAAAAAAGAACTGGTCTGTTGCTCAGTGGTCCAAAGTCCTCTTTTCTGATGAGAGCAACTTTTGCATCTCATTTGGAAACCAAGGACCCAGAGTCTGGAGGAAGAATGGAGAGGCACACACTGCAAGATGCTTGAAGTCCAGTGTGAAGTTTCCACAGTCTGTGTTGATTTGGGGAGCCATGTCATCTGCTGGTGTTGGTCCACTGTGCTTCATTAAGTCCAGGGTCAACACAGCTGTCAAGAGAAGATTTTGGAGCACTTCATGCTTCCTTCCGCAGATGAGCTTTATGGGGATGCTGACTTCATTTTCCAGCAGGACTTGGCACCTGCCCACACTGCCAAAAATACCAAAACCTGGTTCACTGTGGGATTACTGTGCTTGATTGGCCAGCAAACTCGCCTGACCTGAACCCCATAGAGAATCTATGGGGCATTGCCAAGACAAAGATGAGAGACATGAGACCAAACAATGCAGAAGAGCTGAAGGCCGCTATTGAAGCATCCTGGTCTTCCATAACACCTCAGCAGTGCCACAGGCTGATAGCATCCACGCCACGCCACATTGAGGCAGTAATTGATGCAAAAGAGGTCCAAACCAAGTACTGGGTACATATGCATGCTTATAATTTTCAGAGGTCCGATATTGTTCTATGTACAATCCTTATTTTATTGATTTCATGTAATATTCTAATTTTCTGAGATTAAGAATTTGGGGTTTTCATGAGCTGTAAGCCATAATCATCAAAAGTAGGACAAATCAAGGCTTGAACTATATCGTTTTGCATGTAATGAGTCTATCTCATATATTAGTTTCACCTTTTAAATTGCATTACTGAAATAAATGAACTTTTGCACGATATTCTATTTTTTCAAGTTTCACCTGGTTGAGAAAGACGCATTGGAATGGAGGAGAATGGAGGGGCCTTTTGCCTCCAGATAATTATTTCACAGCTGGAACCCCACCGGTGCTTGGAACCGTCTGTTTTCTGTCTAGCTGTCCTTGGGGAGGGAGGGGAATGTGTTAACTTCCTTTGCTGAAAAATTATTCCCTTTATTTTATTATTTTCTTTAAAAGACCCAATGATGACTAATGAAATCCATTTTACGGAAACAGCAACATGAGGCAACACAAAGCTTTTATTCAGAGCTCTGAGGAAGGATGGACACCTCTTAGGCGGCTCCCTAAGTGGCTCAGTGGCTAAGACGCTGAACTTGCAGATCAGAAAGGTTGGTGGTTCGAATCCCGCATATAGGTCTCCTGCGTGAAGGGGGTTGGACTAGATGACTTCCAAGGTCCCTTCCAACTCGGTTACTGTTACATCCAAAGGTCACTTCATTTTTCCAAATAATGTGCAGGTAATTAAGCACCGTAGCCTGTTTCATGTTTATTTCATATCAAATAATTCACTTCCAATTGTTCCTTGAGACAAACATGATGACTTGAGCAATAGGAAGTTGGGAGAGAGGGAGGGGGGGAGGGAGGGAGAGGGAGAGAAGGAAGAAGCAAGGGACTTCTGGCCCCTTTGGATCCTCCCTGGTACTTTCGGCAGTGTTCTCACACTTCTCTCTTCAGCAGTGTTCTCACACAACTCAACTTCACTGCACGGGGGCGGGGCGGGGATTAAAATGCAGGGAGGGGGTCAAGGTTTATGCAAGCCAGAAGAATATTTAATTTTAATTTTTTTAAAAAAAACTCATAGTAAGAATAAAAAATAAACGTGTGATATTAGGGCAAATATAAAATGTTTGAAATGCCCAGCTGACTGGAGCTGATCTTGAAAAAGTAAGCTGGGCTGATCCTAATTAGAACTGGATAAGGCTTCTGGGAGTTGAAGTCCACCCGGCTTAAAGTTGCCAAGGTTGGAGACCTCTGGGATGAGAGATGCAAGGAAATCTCAAGGTTGTAGGCTACATGGGAAAGTCATCACACACACCCCTTCCCCAAGATGGCAGAACTATGGCTGCCTTGCTGCCAAGAAAACAACCTGGATACGTCCATGAAAACACCCAAAGTCAATCTGAAATTACTCTACCTATCTTTATCACAACTGGGCAGCTGGTGTGTGTGGTTGTATATTCATCTACAAGGGCATTTTCATTAGCCCCAAAGATTAGGAAACTCTCCCACTGACAGAGGTCCTTTTCTACCAATGGTGATGTCCGGTTTGAAATTCTTAACATTATGATCTCAGTATTAATAAATTAAATATTCCTTTCCATCTTGAATTGGTTTTACCAAGTTCCATGGTACACACCTAATATATAATATGATTCATCTATTTTTTCTCCAGTTCCCCACAGTCATACATTTTTGTTTGAGACATTTATATTCTAGCCTCCCCCCTTTTTTAAAGGGTCTTCTGAAGACATATAAATGTGTTTTTAAAAATTTCAAAATGTTAGAATTTTGACTATTCAGTCTATCAATATTTGTTGGAAATAATTTGATCCATAGTATGTCCATCATTAGGTTGGTTTATGAAGAAAAAACTACTGACTGACATGATATTGATATTCTGTGTCAGGTATGCTTCCTCCAATATCCAGGAAAGGAAAACCCAAACTCAATCATTTTGAAGAGATTAGTACTTTTACTGAATATGAAATGATCGCAACCAAGGTAAAGCTGGAAGTGAGCAAAACGCGCGAAATAGCATCTACTAAGCTTCTCCCCCCTCCGTGTCCATTGACCCTCATCCAATCCAAAGGTCTCCCAAAGGTCAGGTGGCATCACGTCTGGCAACGTCATTCATCAGGAATGTAGGGCAGTTGGTCAGCCGGCCCCTTTGGAGATTCACTTTCGTTTCTTGGGAAGACACGTCCTACGATGGAAAAAACACCTCCTGCACCTTCCCCCCCTTCGCCCCCTTAACTAGTCCCTCCCCCCCATTTCTTATGGCAGCTGAAGCAGGCAAAGCTGAGGCTGACATTCAGCCCCTCTTGCAGAAGAGACGTTATTCCTAAATAAGAGGAAGGAAAAGAGAGAGAAACAGAATATATACAATAATTATGGTTTATCTGGGTATTTGGTATAGAATTGCTGTATTTTTTTGGGAGCTCGGACATCCCGTTTATTCACCCATTCAGCCTGAGACAAAGGGAAATGTTTCCAGGCTATCAGATATTGGACTTTACCATGGTGTTTCCTAGAGTCCAAAATTTCCTTAACTTCAAAATGTTGCTCCCCCTCTATGAGAATGGGAATTGGAGAGGTGCTTTGGTCAGCCCTTAGGGGAGACGAGTGTTCAGGTTTTAATAAGCTAACATGAAATACAGGATGTATATGTCTCAACGTTTTTGGCAATTCCAATTCAACTGTTACTGGATTAATCAGTCTAATCACATGAAATGGTCCCACATACTTAGGGCCCAGTTTTTTGGACTTCTGGGTAGTCTGTAAGTATTTAGTAGATAAATAGACCTTATCACCCACTTTATAAATGTGAGCTGGGGACCTTTTCTTATCGGCTTGCGCCTTATGGGCCCGGTGTGCCTCATCTAATGTCTTCCGAGTCACTGCCCATGTGCTCTTTAATTGTTCAATCCAATCCATCAAGGAGGGATTCTGGGGATCATCTTGTGGTAGCTCAGGAATGGGTACGAAATCCTGGCCCGACGCGACCTTAAAAGGAGTGAATCCGGTGCTACTGTGTACGGAATTATTATATGCCACTTCTGCAAATGGCAACAAGTCTACCCAGTTGTCTTGCTGGTAATTTACGTAACACCTTAGGTATTGTTCTAGAACCCCATTGGTTCTTTCACAGGCCCCATTTGTCTGAGGGTGGTGACTGGAAATCAGCCCCTGGGCGGAGCCTATCAACTTCAAAAACTCTTTCCAGAAACTGGAAGTAAATTGCACACCCCTGTCAGAAATTATTCTTTTCGGAGATCCATGTAGTCAGTAAATCTGCCAAATAAACAGTTTTGCAAGGGTTTTTGCTGAAGGGATCTTTGAGCAAGGGATGAAATGTACTTGTTTGGAAAACAAATCAGTTACTACCCAAATGACAGTGCAGCCTTCACTCTCTGGTAAGTCCACAATAAAATCCATAGATATTTCCTTCCATGGGGCATTCGGTCTAGCCACACTTTGCAGTAATCCAGGGGTTTTTCCTGGAGGTCTTTTAGCCGAGGCACATACTGGACAGCTAGCCACATATGCCTCTATGTCCTTTTTAAGTGCAGGCCACCAAAATTGTCTCTTAACAAGATGTAGAGTCTTGACAAATGCAAAGTATCCTGCGGCCTTGGCATCATGAGCATATTTCAATACGGTTGTTCTTAATGTGGTCGGAACATACAATTTCGATCCAACCCAAGCTAGTCTGTCACGAAGTGTGCATTCATTTGAGTGGTTCTTAAACCACTCCTCAGTGTTTAGCACTTCTCGCAATTTTTTCAGTAAATCCCCCGAGAGTTCTGGTTCGGGTTTTCCCTGTGCTCTGGTAGTGACCGGTGTTGCCAATTGTGTTGAGGGGATCATCGGTTGAACCACCTCCTTCTTGATGCTGTTGTACTGCGGCAATCTGGAAAGTGCGTCCGCCATGAAGTTTTTTCCACCCGGAAGGTAACGTAGGGTGAAATTGAAACGATTAAAATGTTGGGCCCAACGAGCCTGTTTTGGTGATAGTTTGTGTGGTGTTTTTAATGCTTCTAAATTCTTGTGATCAGTCCACACTTCGAAAGGGTGTTTCGCCCCTACTAAAAATTGTCTCCATGTTAACAGCGCCCATCTAACTGCAAACGCCTCTTTCTCCCATATGGCCCATCTCCTTTCCATTTCTGATAGTTTACGGGACGTGTAAGCACAGGGTTGTAATATCCCGTTTTCATTCTTTTGCAAGAGTATTGCTCCTACAGCTACGTCACTGGCGTCAGCTTGCACTACAAACGGTTGTTCCATGTCGGGGTGTTTGAGCACTGGTTCAGCCGCAAACAGCCGTTTCAATTTTTCGAAAGTGGCTTGACAGTCCATAGTCCATTCTAGTGGTTTCGAGGGTTTGGGCTTTCCTTCCCCTTTCGTTTTTAGCAAGTCTGTAATTGGTAGTGCGATTTTCGCGAAAGAGGGGATAAATTGTCTATAAAAGTTAGCAAACCCTAAGAAGCTCTGTAACTGTTTACGGGTGCGTGATGCGGCCCATTCCAGCACTGCCCGGACCTTTTCAGGGTCCATCTTTATTCCCTCATGCGATATATGATATCCAAGATAGTCAATTTTGTCTTGGTGAAATTCACATTTAGAAAGTTTGGCATAGAGTTCAGCCGCTCTGAGTTTCTTCAAGACCGTCCGTACCAACTTTACGTGGTCGGCCATGTTGTCAGAATAGATCAGAATGTCATCCAAATAGACCAACACCCCCTTATACAGGTGCTCATGCAATACTTCGTTGATCAACTGCATGAATACAGCAGGGGCTCCCTGTAGTCCAAAAGGGAGTACTCTAAACTGGAAACATCCTAGTGGGCAATTAAATGCTGTCTTCCATTCATCCCCCTCTTTTATTCTCACTCGGTAGTATGCCTCTCTTAAATCAAGTTTGGTGAAAATTTTTCCCTTCCCTAAATGGGCTAACATGTCCTTCATGAGTGGGAGGGGGTAGACATTTTCTACGCAAATCACATTTATATTTCTATAATCGACCACTAAACGAAAGGATCCATCTTTCTTTTCGCGGAACATTACTGGTGCCGCCACCTTGGGTTTGGCTCGTTCGATGAATCCCCGTTCTAGGTTTTTGTCAATAAAATTTCGCAATTCCCCCAATTCTCGAGGTGTCATGGGGTAAATTTTTGGTTTGGGAAGTTTCACCCCAGGGAGCATTTCAATGGTGCAGTCGGTGGCCCTGTAGGGAGGCAGAGCATCCGATGCCTTTTCGCTAAAGACTTCCTTGAGATCCCAATATTCCTTTGGAATCTTCTCTTCTCCCTCAATATAGTCAAGCTACTGCCGCCCTTTCTGGGTTTATGTCGTCCCTCGGGGGGGGGGGCTTCCTTTTCTGGAGTCGGTTCTGCCATGCGGATGCGCAGGACCCCTGTCTTCCAATTTACCCGTGGGTTCCATTTTCTAAGCCAGGGCAGTCCTAGAATGAGGGGTCTCTCCATACCAGGGGCTACAATAAATCTGAGATTCTCTACATGAGTCCCCAACTGCAATTCAAGGGGTTCGGTCATAAAACTAGCTGGGGCCCCTCCTGCAATCGACCCGTCTAATTGACAGAATGCAATGGGTTTTTTTAAAGTTTTTAGTCTCAGTCCCATTTCCTCCACTACCTTGGGGCTAATTATGCACCTAGTGCACCCCGAGTCCAATAGGGCTAACATTTGCACGTGAGCCTCTGTGGAGGGCACCCTTACTTCTACGGGGATGAGTAGGGGTTCTTCCGTGTGACTCACCCGATCATCGGTGTCGGAGTCGGAGTCCGTCTCGCTGTCGTCATCATTGGTCGGAGTTCCCAACTCACCCTGGTTTCGGGGAGCGAACTCAACGATTTCTCCTTTCAGGGCGGTGCCGCGGGTTTTGGCGGGTATTTTGTCACCTTTTTTCGGGCCGGCCCCAGCAGCTTTTGGCAGTGGCTTGGAGAAACATTCGGCAGCCCGGTGACCTTCTTTCCCACATTTGAAGCAGGTGAAGGGCTTTGACTTGGGTTTGAATTCGGTCTTCCCCCCAGCCATCTTTGGTGTCCCTTTACGGTGGAAGGAAGATGACTGGTCCCCCATACGCCTTCCTCGGAGTTCGCTCTGTCTCAGCTCGATCTCCACATCCTCAGCTACTATGTACCATCTCTGCAAATCTTCGGGGACCCCCATGCTTCTACAGTCTCGATATATCTCTTCATTCAACCCATCTTTGAAACTCTCCAAAAGAGCCATTTCTGACCAGCCTGTCATATAGGGTGCCAGTTCACGAAACTCTTGGATATACTCTGCCACCGGCCTCCGGCCCTGCTGAATGCTCTTCATTCTGAGTCTCGCCTTTCGTTCAGCTAAATGGTCTTCAAAATGCCCCCTAAGGGCTCCCATGAACTGGTTGTAATTTCTCAGCAAGAGGGAGTTGTTATTGTGGAGAACCACCATCCACTCAGCGGCTACTCCCTCTAAGGCGTTTGTGACACTTCTCACTTTAGCAGCCTCTGATACGTAGTCCTCCCCCCAATCCTGCATGTGGTTCCACACTTGGGTCAGGAAAAATCCCAAGGTTTTAGGATTTCCATCATACTTCCCAGGAAGGGGGGGGATTTTTGGCTTTTTACGTCTGCGAGGGGGGGGGCTGCAAGGCTCGGGTTCTCTGGCCGGCTGCATCTCTCCCTTGAGCTGCCGAAGCCTGGGATGTTTCTTCCTCAAACTCTTACTCTCCCCCACAGGCTGTCTCTTCTGGCTCCCCCCTGGGGCCTTCTCCCCCCTTCTCCACAGGAATTCCAAAAGACTCACAGTTTTTTCTGCTCTCTTCCACATCACGGATAAGCTGCAAGGCTTGTTCCATCATGAGACGTTCCTTTTGCTCTTGCATCCACACTGCCTCTTTTTTACGGGGTCTGGAAGTCGTCACTCCCCGGGGGTCCTCCCCCCAGTCCGGTAGCCTCCCCACTCCTTTCGATCATCTGGCTTTCTCCGGCTCTAAACGGAGTCTTTCCAACCATTCTGCATTCTCTTTCTCCGCTTGGAGGGCGGCTGCCGTCGAACTCGCTGCCCCCATTTGCTCTCCTCCATCACTCTCTCGATCTGACATAATTTGGATTTACAGTCCCCTCGGTTTTTGTCCGGGATGACTGGATGTGACTTCCAGCTTAATGTCAGGTATGCTTCCTCCAATATCCAGGAAAGGAAAACCCAAACTCAATCATTTTGAAGAGATTAGTACTTTTACTGAATATGAAATGATCGCAACCAAGGTAAAGCTGGAAGTGAGCAAAACGCGCGAAATAGCATCTACTAAGCTTCTCCCCCCCCGTGTCCATTGACCCTCATCCAATCCAAAGGTCTCCCAAAGGTCAGGTGGCATCACGTCTGGCAACGTCATTCATCAAGAATGTAGGGCAGTTGGTCAGCCGGCTCCTTTGGAGATTCACTTTCGTTTCTTGGGAAGACACGTCCTACAATGGAAAAAACACCTCCTGCACCTTCCCCCCCTTCGCCCCCTTAACTAGTCCCTCCCCCCCATTTCTTATGGCAGCTGAAGCAGGCAAAGCTGAGGCTGACATTCTGCATCATTTTTAGCCTGTTCTGTTACTGTTAATGGCTCAATTATTTTACTGGTATTCTCTGTTGGATATAGAAAGGATTTGCTTTCCATGAAGATCTCCAAACAGGGCCTGGTGGCTCAGCAGACTGATAGCATTGTGATTAACACCAGCTGTCTGCAATTACTGTAAATTCAAATCTCACCAGGCTCAAGGTCGACTCAGCCTTCCATCCTTTCTAAGGTAGGTAAAATGAGGACCCAGTTTGTGGGGGCAATAAGCTGACTTTGTATAAATATACAAAAGGATGAAGGCTATTGCTTAACGCATTGTAAGCCGCCCTGAGTCTCCAGAGAAAGGCGGCATATAAATCAAATTAAAAAAAAAAAACTATAATTGATCTTTCTTTTTTGGACAATGGATATCACAAGTCTCAAATCTCTGTTTTTTTTCTGAGTGGAACTGAAAGAACATCTGTAAAATCTCAGTAATTGTTTCTCCAACTTTTAAAGGAATAAATATTGGCCTTTTAAATTCCAATCTTCTTGAAATATGCAAATATAATGAGCATCTTAAATGGTAAGTTTTTCTAAGTGCTGTCTATGAATTTATTTGGTAAATTTGAATTTCTAATGATTCTTCTTCATCAAAACTATGAAAGCTTCATTTAATTAAATAAGGGTATGCTTAAACATGCTAATGGACAGAAGAATTTCCCTGTTGATCAGGCTGAAGGCTAAATTTAATGTGTCCATGCTTCATAAACAGACTATAGTAGATTGTTGGGATCTACTCAGGCGGCATCCATGAAAATTATCAGGAGAGGAGTGGGAGCTGGCAGGATGGAATACATTTAATATTTTTTAGTGACTTTCAAAAGAAAGAAAGAAAGAAAGAAAGAAAGAAAGAAAGAAAGAAAGAAAGAAAGAGAAAGAAATAAAGAAAGAAAGAAAAAGAAAGAAATAAAGAAAGAAAGAAATAAAGAAAGAAAGAAAATTAAACGTATTCCATCCTGCCACTCCTCTCCTGATAATTTTCATGGACACATCTAAGCTATGTTGTTTGCTATGACCTTATTTGGGGGATGGATGGACGGGATTTCTCTCTTAGCTCTAGCCCTAGACTTCCCAAATTGTCCTCATCCAGGTGCAATCCATGGCTTCCTAGATCAACTGAGATCAGATTGGTTCCAACAAAAGATATCTAACACACTGTAGAGCACTTCAGAGGTTGATCTCTTCCTTCCAGTTATCTTCAATTCATGTGGGTGGACTTCTTAGTCTCAAAGATAATGATTCAGATGGTTCTGATATGCATGGATTTATTATGTTGATTTCTTTGGCCACCTACTAAGTTCTCACTTATGTGGACACAGAACACAGAGCAAAGATGATAAAGCACATCAGTACAATATGAAGTAAAACAGCAGATAACTAAAACTATAATAAAGCTGACAACAGGAATCAAAATAAAGCAACATTTCAAATGAAAACATGCTCCAAAGAATCATGTGAACAAACTCTCTTGGGATCTCAGAGACCAAGAAGGACAATTGATTGGTTGCCCCATGGAAGTCATCCCAGGCTCCCTAAAACTACGATAGGAAGTCAAGAAAAACAAAATCTTGCTTTGTGTTCCTTTATTCATAATTACCCATTTTCTATTTGGGACTCTGGAACTGGCCAATTCTGACCAATAAGCCAAGACAGACAGTTCCTGCCCTCCATTGCAAAATTGCCCAATCTCCCTTCTCAATCACGGTTCTTCTAGGTGCAAATCTTCCATAGTTTTTTTCTCTCCAGATGCCAAAAGAGGAAATGAGAAATTCGGAGAGGTTTTTTTTTCTTCTTCATCCTACTTCAGAGCACACACTTTAACAGATTCTGTGGCTTCTAATAAATTCATAAAACTGCTTCTAAATATTTTTGTTCCCCTGAGAGGCCCTTAGATGATGTAGAAGTAAATAAAATAAATGTATCAGGAGGGAAGGATTCTAACAGTCTCTTGTATTTTGAGCAAGCTAAACTATGAATCGAGGAGGCAATTTTCATTAACTTTGGAAGTCTCATCTTACTCTTAAATTTATTTGATATTTCCATTTTTAATGAGCGGTTACCTCACTTAAATTTAATCAGTGCAATTCCTATCAGACGCTGACATATTCAGCAGGATTATGGGCTCTTTCTGCCAAATTAATTAACCCCGGAAGCCCAACAATCGCACAAAGTCAGGGCAACAGCTCTTAAACACCTCCCTCCCTCTCTCTCTCCACAGACCATACCTGGAGGTGTTAGAAAAGGTTCATTTTCCAAGAAAAGGACGCTGCCCTAATGGAGCTGAATAGCCTCTTCCTATAGGTTTGCATACTTGGAATAAATCCCACGAACCCAATTTCTGCATGAACGTGTGTAGACTTGCTCTGCAAACAAGGAAAAGAAGAAAGAAAACACTTGCATAATTGGTAGAAATCACAGCCTTCTGCCTTCCCTTGTGCAGACCTGCATTCAGAGAAGGATATTTGACATTATTTAAGCGGCTGGGCTGTCCAAGTCTGGTACAAAGATTAAAAAAAGAAGGAGGAGGTGAGCCCAACGTGGCTTGGGGGCCCATCATAAATCTAGCCACAGCTCTCTCCACTAGAGTGCAATTTCCACTGACATTATGTCTAATTTTGCATGTTTATGAATAAACAGTGTTGGAAGAAATATCCTTCTGGGTTCAGTTCCAAGTGGGGAAAAAGACACTGGAAACAGGGAGATTGCTTGGAAAGATGGTTTAATGGTGGACAGGATCACGTGGCTTGAGTGCCTGAACAGAAAAGAGGCTGAGATGCTGAGCGTGCCTTGGTTTTATGCCCTCTCTGAGCTTTCAACTTCCTAGGGCACAGGAAGAGTATCCTGATTGGTTGTCAGACTCCCAGAGGGTGGGGGTCTTAACTAGCCTTGCTGGCTGATGTAATCTTCCCAGGTGCCATGTGGTGAGTTTCTGTTGCTAGATGGGTCCTATTGTGTTGCAGATGATGGTCCATTGACAAAGGTTGGGGGAAAGAGTGAGCTTGGCTGAGGCCTTAATGGCCCATTGACAAAGGTGGGGGAAGGCAGAAAGCTGCTTTGTCTTTCAAACATGTTTCTCCATTTCTCATCCAGGGGAATATAATATTCTGCCTTTTTAATATTTCCTAAAATATTTCATTCTTCTAGGAGAGGGGTGGGTGCTAACTTCCCACACCAGTACATACACATTTTGTGCCATTATGTCCTTTTTTTCAGAGTGTATGTGTGAGTGTGTGTGAGAGTCACTTAAACTGATAAAAAATTAGGCTTGTAAAATCAATGGGCAGGTATAGCCCAAACTATAATCTGCTTTTTTAAAAAAACGGATTTCTCCATCTTGGAGCCATAGAGCTCCAGGATCTGTCCTGGCTGCTGGGAGCCCCTTGGCCAGCCTTGACATAGCTCAGAAGCTAAGCAGGGTCATCCTTGGCTGAATCTTGGAGGAGGACCACTTAAAGCTCCCAGAATCCTGGGCAAGGCTGGGAATTGGAAAACAACAACAACAACCGCAAAAACTTCTACTGGATTGAATTATGAACTTTAACTGGAATTGTTGCAATGCTTGAGAAAGGTGAGTCAGTGGTGAGAAAAGAACTTCTCGGCAGCGCATCTGAGGATGCCATTAAAAGGTCTGAAAAGTGCAGGGGATTTTGCCTTTAGCTCCCGGCTAACAAAATTAACTTTAAAAACTAAGGCTCACAGCTGTTCCCGGAGAAACAGAAGCTTTCATGTTTGCACGTATATAATTACTGCTTCATTCCGCAGATACGTTATTTACGTCTCTGCTAATTGATGTTGAAAGTTCAATTACCTGAAACACAAAGGTGAGTGCAATGGTTGCTCAGCCAGAGGAGCCGGGTTCAGGCAGAAACAAAATTGCAAAGTGTGTGGGATGCAACCCTTTGTTGTGGTAGCTGTTGCTTTCTATAAACCAGTTGGCAAGGCAAATTCTCTCGGCAAAGAGGGCCTGTGCCAGGGCTGCACGAGGAAAGTTCTGATGACAACAAGATGCCCAGTTTTCTGTGCCTATTTGCTGCCAGCCTCTGGCTGTCCTGGATACTGCAGCCCAGATATAGCAGCCCTTGACCTCCATACTTTCAATGGTTGATGTAAGACTTTATGATTGCATAGCATCAAGAGAAGAAGCTCCAGCTGAAGTTAGATATTCTCAGCACTACTTGCATTACATTTACCTCTCCCTCCTCCATCCCCAAAATAGGTTAGCTCCATCTCTCTTGATGCTCCAGAACTCCCTCAAGGCCTGGTTGTGTCTGGGGTGCTCATGCTTTTTCATGCGGCAAGTATGAAAGGAGAGCAGCTGGCTAATGGTTAGAGCAAGCTACTCTTTTACTCATCTCAGCAGGTAACACCCATTATCAGGCAGTTGCAATTGCTGGGAGGATCTGGGGTGTAATGGAGATGGAAAGGGAGGGTCTCTTCAGTCTCTTCAGCAAATCCTGCTTTGGGCACACGTGTTCAGATCAACCCAACAGAGAAATGCCAGTCAGAAGTTAGGCTGATGAGTAGAACTGCTCCTAAACTGCCCAGTCCAGAGGTCAGATGTTGCGGTTGTTCTGTCATTAGGTCTTAACTTACTGTAACAATCTGTCATATCAGTTCTCTGAAAATATTCATCTGTTCACACAGAGAGGAATTCAACAGTTTCTCTTTTTAAAGTTTTAACTGATTCCATTTACAGTACTAATATAATTCCTCCTGCTAGGAAGGTATGGAGTAGCATAGAAATAGTAACATTGCTATTATCTTTGTGAATAAGCCAAGTCTGGTTGGCACACACCTTCCCTTCCCTTCCCTTCCCTTCCCTTCCCTTCCCTTCCCTTCCCTTCCCTTCCTTTCCTTTCCTTCTTTCCTTTCCTTTCCTTCCCTTCTTTTCCCTTCCTCCTTTCCTTTCTTCCTTTCTCTTCCCTTCCCTTCCCTTCCCTTTTCACTATTCTTGTTGCATCAATTACTCTAACAATATTCTGTTTCTCACGTGACATTGTGCAAGACAGTAAGACAGATTTTTAAAAAAGAAAAATCTGCAAAAAGTTAATGTTTAATAGCTCACTCGGGAATGTTGTTTGATGTTTACACTTCCTTTGAGTAACCTAATTTATAGAGTGAATTAAGGTTATATAAGACACGGACTTGGCAAATTAGTTACTAGTACTTGTTGCCCAGAAACTATTATGTTCTTCAGCGCAGCATGCCTCTGAATGAACAATTTCAATTCCGAGCTCTGCTCCCTCCCCCAGGAGCATTAATGCCCTTCCGAGCTGCGTCTGCAAGCAATTCGCTGAGTGGCGCCTGTTACACCTTGAGCAAAAATGGAGGCCGGGAGAGGGATGCGTAGACACCCGGGTCCCTGTGCACCGAGGACAGGCCACCTTTCAACAAGGAAGCAATTAAGTGGCCTCCCCTGGACAGAAATCTGGGTGGAGAGGAAATGATCCTGCAACCCTGTGAAATTGGGGATGGGGGTGGGGGAGGCTGCCCATGTCGCTCTGCTCGGGAAGCAGAAGAGGCCAGAGTGACTTCTAGAGGAAACCCCATTTTGAAACAAGAAAATATCTAGCTTCAGTTCACACTAAATAATAATTTATCATGGCCACTGCATATACTGAACTGTTATTATTGTTTAGACATATGTTTAGACACATAACATGAAGGGTTAGAAGTAGACCTGAAACTGAACAGAGAGCTTGGCGAAATTGGAACTCAGATCCATGGCAGCTGCTACTGCCCTCAAATGTGCAAATGCTCAGGGTTGCACCCTGCGATGCCACTGCCCATGCGCCTCTTCTTCCCCTTCAGGCCAACCACTCCACGCCCTGTTTAAACCCCCCCAAGTCAGTGGTGGCCCCACTGGAGGAGGAGCTAGGGCCCTATCCAAGCACCCGAGTCCAGGGGTGACCAGGTGGGTCTCTTCACCTTCGCCCAAACGGGAGTTGCCAACTCAGCAGCGGAAGGCTGTGAGGGTTCACCACGTCAGGGTGAGACCTGCGAGGAAGACAACCCCCCCCCCCGAGTGTGTCTTTTCTGCACTTGAGTGAGAAGGAGCTTGGACACCCCTGGGATGATTTCTACCAAGAAAGAATTGAAGGGAGAATCTGCAGGAACACAAATCACCTTATGAAGATCAATTATAGCCCTCCATTTTCGCTGATCAGTTATGCTTCCAAGTAATCCATTTTTTTGCTGCAACTGGGACTTTGCTTCTACCAACCCTGAGAGAAGGTTACAAGGCAGCAGCTTTTGAGATGGCTCCTAGCAGGCATCTGTGGAGGCAAAGAGAAAGGCAGTCTCTTCCCCTAAGCATTCTCAAGATTTAGGTTCTGGGTTTTGAAACCCTTGTTTTAAAAAACCTGGTTGACTCTAATATGTTTTCAGGAACTTTTAGCAAACCTAAGAACAAAATGTTACCAGGGCTCAATTGTGTTCCTGGAGGATGGCATCAAACTCCTTCCTAAATTTGTAAAGAGCTGCTGCTAATACCCAAACACTTTGATGGTGGAAAGCCTCACAGAGGTTTCCAAATGCACAAGAAATTCAGAATCCAATATAATAAGGAGTGGGGGTGGGGGCCAAACATGGTCTTTTGTTTCATACAGCTCGCCTGTTTACCAGAAATGCTACTTTGCAGATTTTTACAATTAACATTCCTGCCATGTATGCAACTCTGGGATGAAGCTAATAAATTCTTTCAAGCTCACATGCGGCTTATTTTTTCTAATCATTTAATGTCGATTGTGGACTGTAACATTCCCCAGAGTCGCTCTTTGACTTCCTTCTCAAAATTTAGATCTTATCTGCCCGCCCCCCTTCCAGAAATGCCTCTGGGTCAACATCTCGGTAACACATTAATTTTAGGTTGTGAGAAGCATCATGTACAGTATTTTGGTTTGGCATACGAGAAGCCTGTTATAATGCTACAAGTTTTTTAAAATACTAGGGATGGGGGTGGGGGAAATCAGAACCAATTGTGGTTTATGGAAAGTATTAGTGTTCTAAACAGTCCTCTGTGATAAATGCAGATGGGGGTGAAAACGTACATTTTAAAAAAGATTATTCATGTTTTAAGGCCTCAAATGCAAAGTGGTTTAGCATTTAGTGCCTAATAATAGATGATGGCTATCACATTTCCAACCTTTATTTCAACCATCTTTGAAGTCCGGCCATATAAAGTCTGTTTGTAGAACCACAGGAAAGTTAAAGCAAATATGACGGGTGATTCATCGAAGCAGGAATTTGCAATGAAATACAGGCTTGGGGGGGAGGACAAGGGAGGAGAGGCCCTCAGTCTGTATCAAAGGAAATGAAATGTTTGCAATATTTTCCAGTTGATAAATTTATTAAAGCATCTTAGAATTATGTAGCATGAACACTGCTGACATAAACAATCTTTGATCCGAAGCAGATTATATTAGACTCTGTGGGGAGGCAGAATTAGAGGAGAGTGGGGGTGGGGAGAGGAGGGGGAAGAGTCTTCTTAGATTTAAGGGGGAAAAAAATGCCAGAAGGTCATGGCGACCCTTAATTGACTGCACCAGAGCGGAAATTTTTAAGGGGGAAGTAGATGCAATCCTGTGTTTGCTGTTGCCCAGGCTGGGTGCACTTTAAGCTGGCTTTGTTTGGGCCAGGAGCCCTGGTTCAGTGCAAAGCATTCTGGGAAGTCCTGCAGGACCTCCTTATGGACCTGCCATGTCTGGAGAGGGTCACCAATCTCCCCCACCCGGCATAATGCACCTGGCATGGAAAGGCTAGGGGGTGGGGGTGGGTGGGTGGGCAGGGTTTGGGGTTCCCAGAAGTCCTTTTCAAAGGAACCCCAGGAAAATTCTGGGCTGAAAGAGCAGCCAGGCTAAGAAAGGTCCCCTCTCTTCCACTCCCAAGTCCTTTGGGAGGGAGGATCTCTCCAGATCATGTACTGCTGGGCTGAAGTTGCAAAAGAAATTAATTTGTTGCTTGTTATTACACATTGGCAAGCTTTCTGCTGCAAGAATGTAAGCAATCTTTCTTTGTTTTCCAGATTTAGTTAATCTGGCAGTTAAAATACTTTGGAAACATTTTAATGACTTATCTGGAAAAGTAACTTTGGTGTTTTTCAAAAGAAAAGCTTAGCCCTGTATGCAAGGGGAAGATAAAAGATAGAAGTGTTTGTTCTAAGCGATACTATTCATTTGGAGATCATAATGTAACCCAACCCATGCAATTATTCTGCAAAGAAAAAGAGAAATCTGCTTATAGTGTTCTTTGATACAGTCTTGTCTTGGGAAGTAAAACATACAACACACACACACACACACACACTCTCTCACACACACACACACACACACACACACACACTCTATCAATCCATTATGGCGAGGGCTTAGAGAAGTGCAGGCTGTTTTTATTAGAGTCAGCTGAATCCTGTTTTGCATAAAAAAGTGGCCTGTTTGAAATCAAGAACACATTTCCATTAATAGGACTTTGACAAAGTAAAATAAAATCTCATTAAGATGATGTAAGTACATACGACAATGAAATCTCTGTAGCTAACTTTGGCTTAGCAATTTACAGCCAAGTCCCCACAGGAAGGAAAACAACAGAATTTTACACCAAGCTGTCTTGTACAGTATCTTGAGTATTTTTAAAAGGCCTGCAATGAAACCCTTTGTCAGGAGTATCCGAGGGAGGAGGAGGAGGAAGAAGGCTTGGAGGGAAGGAAAGGATTAAAGGAAAAATAACTTGGATCCCAGGTTCTTTCTTATTCTTTTTCTGGCAAGGAGATAGTGTAGATTAGAACTATATTTTTGCAATCATACAAACATGTTTTGTTCTGGAGCCTGCTCTATAATCAGCCTACCCGTTTCAAGGGACTTTCCAATAGCAAGCAACTGACAACAAGGTTTTGGATTACATGGCAATTTAGGAATGCATTAAAAACTAAGCAGTTAATATAATAAAGTGTAGTCCTAACCTTTGTGAACTTTAGAACAAAACAAAAAGTGCAATTTCAAAAACTTGTTTTATTTAATGCTTACTGGCTTAGCCAAATATTTCAGTTTACTCAGGCTGTGCATGTTTAAAAGAGAACTTTGATGTCTTTCTTGTTAGATTAGTCATTAAAAGAAAGGGTATTGATGGCTCTTGATCATACGGTGGATTTTATGACTAATCAGCCTTGGCAGTTGCTATATTTTCTTCCAAAATGAAACTTTAATATTCTTTTGACCTTATATAAACTCCCTTCCCCCTTCAGAACAGTTACACAAGCTACTTATTAAGTATTACAAAAGGCATCACACCAAACAGCGTATTCTGAATTTACACCTGATCCAGTGAAGGCAGGGTTTTGCTTTTCATTCTCTGGCAATATTCACAGAAGGAAGCAAGTTGAGCTGGTCTAGAAGTAAACATACTTCGGTCCAAAGTGTATATAGGATTACAGCACAATTATCAGGGAATAATCGAGACACCACATCAGGGCCCAAGCAACCACATCCTCACTGGAGGGCAGCAAAGGGATACTGAAAACTCAAGTCTTTGCTGCCCTCTGGTGGCCGCTTAGAGTTTTACAGTTCAAATTTGGTAGCTCAGAAAGCAAGTTCTTTTCACTGATGATCAACAGATAGATCAAGGTGAAGTTAATTAGTTTGTGTTTGCGCATTCGGTTTTTAAAAATTCCTTCAATTTGGATGCCATCTGACTCTAACCTTTTCTAGGTGGCTCACAACCATAAATAACAGAAAAACAGAAAATACATATTAACCATAACAAATACAAAAATACAAAACGATCACCAGATGGCAACCTAACAACAATAGAAACACAAATATCACAAACAGAGGAGTCCCTTCTACCCTAAACCATGGTCTGGGTAAATAGCCGGGTCTTTTTGGACTGTCATTAGGGCAAGAGCTGCACAAAACTAGGGGTGACTTCATTCCAGAGGGCAGGTGCCACTCCAGGTCCCTAGGGATGACACTGTTTTAATTTTAATTGATTTAGTTAATTAATTTGAATGATCAGGCTGAATTTTAGAGAGCACTGGCCTGTTTTTTTTTAAGTTCTGTCTCCTCTATGATTTTTTTTTTTAAATTTGATTTATATGCCGCCCTTCTCCGGAGACTCAGGGCGGCTTACAATGCGCTAAGCAATAGCCTTCATTTTTTTGTATATTTATACAAAGTCAGCTTATTGCCCCCACAACTGGGTCCTCAATTTACCTACCTTAGAAAGAATGGAAGGCTGAGTCAACCTTGAGCCTTGGCGAGATTCGAACCTGCAGTAATTGCAGGCAGCTGTTCTTAATAACAAGGTGCTTTAGACCACTGTACTACCAAGGCTCTTATTAATATAATATGAATGATAAAATATGGGCAAACCCTTGTTTTGCCACGGCTCCCCCTCCCTGACTCCCCCCATGGCTGAAGGGGTTCCACCTGCCCCCTGGGATCTGGGGCCCCTCGAGAGAACCGGCCATTGTGCTCCTCCAGGATGGGGCTGTGGACCTCAGCGCAGTCAGCTGGGTGACACTTATAAAAGCGTGGGCAGAGCATGGGCCCTTGGTGGCACTAAAGGGCAAACTCCTGATTCATGTGTGACCCCTGCCATTTGGAAGGTATTGAGGGGCTACTAGTTCACAATTAATCTTTTGCAGAATAGAATAGAATAGAATACAATAAATACTTTATTACAGCCATCGACCAGCAATAGACATACAATAAATTAAAAATAATACTGACATTAATCATGAATTATAACTTCCCTGTTATGAAAATACATGATCTCAAACAGTTAGGGGTCACTCCCTAATTTACATGAGTGGAGAGCCGATAAGTATGTGGGTAAATGTATTTTTCCAATAATTGTTATAGATATCTTCAAAAAATTGGCACCAATTGACATCTATAATTAATCTTTTGCAGGGAAAGTTGACCATTTTCTCTATGAAACCACTGATTGGCTGCTTTCCCTTTTCCAGAAGACCTTTGCCATTTTAAAATGGGTGGAAAAAAAAAAGAGAGATTTCAATCATTTTTGCTCAATTCTCCATGCATCATAAATTAGGAGTAAAGACTCGATGAAATCAGTAAAAGACACAAAAGCTTGAAAGCCTCCTTTTCCTGAACCAGCAGAGCAAGAACTGAAAAGAGAGGGGGCACCCAGGTGTTCTCCCTGCAAACACAGGATTTGCAAACACATCTGTGGACAAACCCGCCCAGGGCCCCCCCCCACCACCACGAGGACCACATCAGCATGCCCCGCCCCAATTGCCCCCGACATTATCTCAGGCCCTTTTCATGCCAAGCCATCTTCACTCTTAGGGCTGAAAAACAAAGGACGCAGGCGTAGAGTAGGAATAATAGCCAACAATAATTCTCAGCAATATCTTTACCAAGATCTAAACATCTGGTACATGATGTTATTACTTGCTGTTTTTTTGTTGGTTAAAATAATAAAAAAGGATCCATCCATCCTCACTTAGCTAAATAAATCTGCCTCTTTTTTTTTAAGAAAAGGTTCCAGCATTTTTGTGGATATTTAATTAAACATCTGAAACAACTTACATTGGACTATTTAGAGACAAAGTTGTTCTTATCCTGTTTACACATGTAACTTTGCTGGGGTTTTGCATATTTTCTTTCTATTTTTGGGGAAAAAAACAAAAAAACCCTCGTAGCTCTTCCTGTAAGCATTCTGTTTCTTTCCTTTCCTTTTCTTAAGAAAATGAGCCACAGAGACTTCCGATCAGTTCAGGTACCCTCAAATCACTGTGGAAAGATTTGATTCTGGTGATTCTGAGATTTGATGGGGTCTGCAAGCCCCCCCCTCAATCTGAGATATCTTGGGCCCAATGCCAACTGACTCAGAGAAGGATCTTCATGGTGTGTCAAAGCCTGAGACAGACACACCTCTGCCCTGGGCATTCCTCACTGAGCAGGTAAGAGAACAGCCTCCTGTCATTTCATAGAGTGCCCCCTCCCAAAAGAAAAAGTCTCCACTACAAGAACTAAATTGGGATTCTAAGTAAAGTAAAGCTTCTGAGATATTTGCTTCTTTCAATAAATCTGGGGAAACTAAATGGAGCTTGAGCTAGGGTTGCCAAGTCTGCTTCCAAAAAATAGCGGACAAGTGGGGTGGGTGTGGGGTGGGCGTTAAGTAGTAAAAAAATTTAAATTTTTTTTACAATTAAATTATATATTTTCTTACAAACATTTTAACACGTATTAAAATAATCACTTCAAAACTTTACTTAAAATTCAAAACATCAAATATATTATAATAATATGTAAAATATTAAATTACATTTTACTTTGCTGTCGTGTGTATTTTTTATTTGACTGCGCAGTTTTGATCAATTCTTTGTGTTTAAGGAATAATTCTTTAATTTCAGTACAACGTTGAGAAATATTAAAAAATATACAAAGTTCACTTCGAACTGATGGTACAAGCAGTCGGTTACGTTTGTCAGTCCACAAATTTCCCATGACGCTGAAAATTCGTTCAACGTTTGCATTTGATACCGGAATTGATGCACAATACTGGAACAGTTTCAGTAAACTCGGAGCTGGCTCTTTCTTGAAAAAGTACGTCCACTTATCAAGGGATGAATCGCCCTGCAGATGAACATAAACTTCTTCTAAGGCAGAAATTTCATCGAAGAGATGTTGGGTGGAAGTTCTTCTCGCAATGGTGAGAATAACCAGATATTCGTCATTTCTTCTAAAGTTGGAGAATTATTGCGATCAATTAGATTGAAACAACTTAGCGTCTCATATACTGAATCGGTGAAATTATACCAGTTTTCTAGGTACGCAATGGCTCTTTGATACACGTTGATGGCTTCTTTCTTGAACTTTTGCACGGCATTCTCAGGCAAATGTTTTTTACGTAAGGCAAATAAAACGTTCATTCCAAAAAACTGCTCATCGTATTTTTTTTGCAAAGAATCCACAGCTTACACATGATAATGTGAAGATCACATGCAAGAATTTTCTTGCTTTCCAGCTTCAGTAGGGTGTCTTGCATTATTGACATGAAGAAGTGCGTGAAATATAAATACAATTCTGAAATTGTTGGTTCATCGTCTTTTGCGAGTTCATTTTCCTGATCCGAAATAAGGTTCCAGATAACCTTATGGCACTCATCAGATCCAAGAGAAATAAAATACGATTTTAGAGGTATCCAGTTTAAAAGAAGTCTTTCGACCGCTTTAAACAAACTTAACCAACGTGTTGGAACATGGTGCAAAACTTCATGGAATTCTGACTTGCAAAACTCAAAAAATGATTTCAACTCTTCTCATTTCTTCGCAGAATTTGAAAATTCGGCAAAAACCTTCAGCACTACATTTTCAATATCAAAAGATAACTGCTTTAATGCATTTTTTGCGCTGTTGTGTAAAATGTGACTATTGCAATGAGCATTCGATCTTTGTCTCATTCTAACTTATGAAAAAAAAAGATAAAACGCGATTCTCCTATCCTTATTCTCTTAGACTGTACAGCTTTAGATTACCTACCATTTCATCATAAAGCTTTTGAATAAAAAAAAAAAGTCCACTATTTTGTGAAAAAAAATAGTGAACATAATGTGAAAAAAGTGGACTGTCCACTCAAATACCTGGACACCTGGCAACCCGCATTCCTCACTGAGCAGGTAAGAGAACAGCCTCCTGTCATTTCATAGAGTGCCCCCTCCCATAAGAAAAAGTCTCCACTACAAGAACTAAATTGGGATTCTAAGTAAAGCTTCTGAATATTTGCTTCTTTCAATAAATCTGGGGAAACTAAATGGAGATTGAGCTGATCTTCCATTCTTCCTCTGTCCCCTTCACCCTGGCCAAGGGCTAACATTGGCCAGCTTTCATTTTGTTTTCTGATGAACCATAGTTTGTACAGGCCTTGCTGAACCCTACACTCCAGGAAACAGGCCTCTGAGTTCAGGCTCCTCAGCTGCATCAAAGTGTAGTTTTGTATTCAGTGGTGGGATTCTGCTGGTTTGGGCCGATTCAGACGAACCAGTAGTTAAATTGCTGGCAGGCCCCTCCCCTCCCTACCCCACCCCTTCCAGGAGTCCCCACGTGCCCCATTTTCGCTCCCAGGAGGCTGCAGGGAGCCCTACTAGGCCCAAATTGGGGCACGGGGAGGTGGGGTGCCCCCTACCCCCACGGCCTGTTTTCACTCCCAGGAGGCTGCAGGGAGGCCTACTAGGACCAAACGGGGCATGGGGTGGGGTGGGGTGAGGCGTGACTCCCCTGTGATCTGTTTTTGCTCCCAGGAGGCTTCAGGGAGGCCTACTAGGCCCAAATTGGGGCACAGGGAGGTGGGACGCCCTCCCCCCTTGACCTGTTTTCACTCCCAGGAGGCTGCAGCAACTCCAGGGAAGCCTACTAGGACCAAACGGGGCATGGGGTGGGGTGGGGTGCAGCGCAGCTCCCCTGTGACCTGTTTTTGCTCCCAGGAGGCTTCAGGGAGGCCTACTAGGCCCAAAACAGGGCACGGGGGGAGCGGCATCCCCCCCCATGGCCCGTTTTTTCTCCCAGGAGGATACATGGAGCCAAGTGCTACCTGTCACACCCCCTGGTCACGTCCACCCAGCCAGTCATTAGGGCAGAGAACTGGTTGTGAAATTATTTGAATCCCACCACTGTTTGTATTACTGTATATCTGTCAATCAGCCCAGGTCAGTTCAGATATTGGTAGACTCTGTAGACCTGGGTAGTTCCCCTGCCCAGGTGATTGCACAGGTCAAGGGAGGGGAAGGGAAGATCTTGGGAGCCTGTGCCTGCTGGAAGAGCGGCCACCCAGTGTTTCAGAATCACTGAGCATCTAAATTAGGGACTGTAAGAAGACAGAAAAGAAATGCTGCACATTAGAAAAGTACCATATAAATAATAATAATAAAAACCTTTGTTCTCATCTCTAAAACTAAGCTGCCTTTTCTCATCTCAGCCTCTTTTGTGAACGTCCTCAATACCCAGGGCTTGGAGAAGGGTGGAGGGTGGATGTTTTCAGCAAGACAGGAAGAAAAAAAAAAACTCCAGCCTTTCACCATATCCATCTCAGCTGTTCCGTCTCTCAATTCAGCTGGCAACATTCAAAAGAGGAGTCTGATCTTTGTTAAAAGATTTGTATAAAGCTCTCCTCGACTTCTCACCTGTGAAATGGTTTCTTTACAAGGTTCCAGTATTCAAACGAAAGAAAGGCCATTGTGTGGTCTGTAACAATAGCAAGAGGGGAGCCAATGAGAGGCTGGGTCTACGCAAAACATAAAGGCATCATACAACTGCCAGAATTAAAGTATACTTTTAAACATGACAAAGCCTCCTTGGCACCACATCTGAAAATAAGCTCAAAGTATGCTTGTCGATAGAAATAAAATACGAATATCCACACCATCAAATGCGAACTGAATCTGCCCTCCTTCAAAGTGGGCTCTTCTTGGACTAACAAGCTCAACCCAAGGAAGATCTGAGGTTTTCTCTGGAAGCAGACGGACAGTCAGCTGCACCCTGAAGCGAAGGGGGAAGGGGGCTGCGGTTCCCTTTCTGACTCTGGAGCCTGAAAGACACCCGAAGACACACGGTCAGGCCTGGACAGCTCCAGGAGGAACTGCAGAGGCTGCCTGAATCTCTGAGGGTGCAGCTCTCGTCCTGGGAATCTGCTGCAGGACCCCCTGAACTGGACCACCATCTTTGTCTCCTGGTGAATGCGTTGGAGGGCCTGGGATGGGGGCGACAGGTAAGCTTAGGCAAGACTCAGGACAGTATTCTTAACCCTTCAGTCCAAATGTTTCCTTCTGACCTTAATCCTTTTCCCTCTGGCAAGAACTAAGATATAGGGATAAAACAGTGGGGAACTGCAGCAGAGGTGGGTTTCAGCAGGTTCTGACCAGTTCTGGAGAACCGGTAGCGGAAATTTTGAGTAGTTCGGAGAACCGGTAAATACCACCTCTGATTGGCCCCACCCCCATCTATTCTCTGCATCCTGAGTCCCAGCTGATCAGGAGGAAATGGGGATTTTGCAGTAACCTTCCCCTGGAGTGGGGAGGGAATGGGGATTTTGCAGTATCCTTCCCCTGCCACGCCCACCAAGTCACGCCCACAGAACCGGTAGTAAAAATTTTTAAATCCCACCACTGAACTGCAGGTAGAAGAATACAACATGTGGAGTTAAAAATGCAATACAGAAAGTAGATGCTTCTAACCAGAAGCATCTGAGATAAGTAACAGATCCTGGTAAATCATCAACACTCTGTGTGTGTGTGAGAGATCTGCCATGACAATCCTTGATACATTGCAGAAACATTGGGATCATATTGATAGCAGTGGTGAGTTGACCCCGGTTCAGACTGGTTCTATAGAACCTGTAGTAAAACCGGCAGGAGGCTCCACCCACCGACCCCAACATCATCAGGAAGGTTATGCGCATGCGTGCGGCCCCGCTGCAAACCGGTAGTAAAGGTAAGTAGAACTCACCCCTGATCGATAGATGTATTTAGCCCCCCCCCTTTACACTCTTTAATGGCTGGGTCTGCAGTTGCTGGGGAAGTTCTCTTGCATTTCGTCTTGATGAGAAAACTTTGGCTAAAGCACACCAGGAGTAGCTGTCATGCTGGCATTGAAAGACACTGTTCCTCCATCCCACATCCCATCCCTGGGGGGGGAGGGTTAGGGAGGGTTAGGGAGGACGGGAAGTTTGGGGAGGGAGGTGGGGGGGTGAAAAAAAAGGGGTGAAAATGTAATTGTAAAACTTTTGCAATAAAAAAAAAAAAGAAAGACACTGTTCCTAATGCCTTCTTAAAAGAATAACTTGAACTGAAGCACACAAGAGACACACACACACAGACAAACGCACACATTCTTAAGCATCAGTTTAAAGCTTTTGTAAATTGATTACACTCCCAAATAAATCAATCCAGGCTCAAAGGCCAATTATTAATATAGTATTTCGAATAACGCCTCTCATATTCAGGGGAAAAAAGAAAACCCTGATTGAACGTGTTCCAAGAAGCCGGATGCTGGTAAATAGGTGGTGGAGTGGTACAGTTTCCAGTTGGATCCCCAAGGGGGAAAACATCAATGGAGTAATTCAGGAGATATTTACACCAAAGGAAACCTTTTCAGGATTCTTCAAAAGTACTGAATAAACCATGAGCAATCAAGCTCAGCATCTACACTTCATCAGTACTCAAGAAGCCCTTGTGCTCCAGAACCTGTTTTGCTTCAGAGGAGAGCCCTGGGGTGACTCCCTGCTCCCCATCACAGCAGACATACACAAAGAGGAGAAGAGAAATGGGGAGGGGGGCGAGGGGACACTCCTGGCCTTCTTTAGTCCCCCCTTCCTGTTTCAGGCCTCTCCATGAAGTCATTCTCGCCAAAGCCAGCTTCTTGCAGCTTCTTGCAAGAAAAGACAAGTGCTTTCTCTTAAAAATGGCGAGTCCAGATGTTCATATCAGGAGATGAGCTGCCCCTCTTCCCACCGTTGGCACATAGGAGGGGCTTCTGTCCTGGCTCTAAATAGGCTATGAACGTATCCAAGATTTCTGTACCTGATGTAAATATAATGCAGGTTTAAACCAGGGTTGAAATGTAAAATTTGTTACTACCGGTTCTGTGGGTGTGGCTTGGTGAGGGGGGCGTAATGTGACTGAGTGGGCGTGGCCAAGTTTTTTTTTTTAAACTTTTCAAAGCATTTTTTCTAATGCTTTGAAAAGCCTCTGCCAATCAGGCAATTCAGCTGGGATCGTCAGAGAGGCTTTTTAAAAAATACCTCTCTGCCGATCAGGCAACTCAACTTGAAAAGAGACTTTTCAAAGCATTTTTTTAACCACCTCTTCGGCCAAGAGGTTGCAGAAAAAAATGCTTTGAAAAGCCTCTGAGGATCCCAGCTGAGCCACGTGATCATCAGAGGCTTTTTTTTTTACTTTTAAAAGCATTTTTTCGTTGGAAGAGGTTGTAGAAAAAATGCTTTTAAAAGTTAAAAAAAAAAGCCTCTGATGATTGTGCAGCTCAGCTGGGCATTGGGGGGGTGGGCAGGAATTTTTGCTACCGGTTCCATCGCTACCGGATCGGGCGATCCAGTCTGAACCGGGAGCATTTCACCCCTGGTTTAAACCATTCAGCACAAACTGAAAACCAGGAAGAGCCAGTTAACATCAGGGTTGACTCACCTCAGCTATCCCATATCACGGCCAACTTTCAAAGGCTAATAGGCTAAGGAAGGACCCAGGATTTGCCTTGATGGAGACCAGTATTGGCCAAACAAATGAACCCTGATCCTCAGTGGAGTACGGGAGAAAAATATATCCATGATTTTACAGAGTTTGGCCATACCCCTCCCGTCTCCATTCTTCCAAACTACAGATTCCACCATTCAGTTCAGCAGTTTGAATCTCACCGGCTCAAGGTTGACTCAGCCTTCCATCCTTCCGAGGCAGGTAAAATGAGGAGCCAGATTGTTGGGGGCAAGAGACTGACTCTGTAAACCGCTTAGAGAGGGCTGTAAAAGCACTGTGAAGCGGTATATAAGTCTAAGTGCTCTTGCTCTTGCTCTTCTCAATATTTCTGGTACGGAAGAAGTTTTAATTTGATGACCATTGTGATTGTCTTCTTCCATATTTCCCCCTGCGTTGTCATTATATATTCCCTTTTCACCTGTGATGACCAGAACTGTACACAACATTTCACAGAAGGATGTGGCATTACAGAGCCGGAAGCTTTATTTTCATTATCTTTCCAAATGTTCTCTAGCATAGAATTTGTCACAGCTGGGAAAGGAAACAGCCTGATAGCACCACTGGGCCTCCTAACAGGACTCAACAATATTTGGCTAATCGCAGTCTACTCAGCTCCCATCAGGCTATATGTGAAGTTAGGGTTTTCTGTCCCAAAGCCCATCATTTTACATTTTACATTTGGTTGAGCATTGACTCAGCTTAAGAGATGCTTCTTCATGCCTGGTCACTGAATAAACCTTAATTCCTGTATATATTTTGTTTTCCCTTTTCCCTTCTTCTTTTCTATTTAGGACTAACGTCTTTTCTGCAGAGGGGCCGAATGTCAGCCTCCGCTTTTACTGCTTCAGCTGCCATAAGAAACGGATGGGAAACAGTTAGGGGGGCGAAGGGCGCAGGAAGAGTCTTTCCAAGAAACGAAACCGATTCTCCAAAGGAGCCGTCAGACCAACCGTCATTACATTCCTGATGGATGACGTTGCCAGACGTGATTCCACCTGACCTTTGGGAGACCTTTGGATTGGATGATGGACAATGGACAAGGGGGGGGAGATGCTTTCTAGATGCAATTTCGCGCATTTTGCTTAGTTCCAGCTTTACCTGGGTTGCGATCGCTTCATTTTCAGTAAAAGTACTAATCTCTATAAAAAATGGAGTTTGGGTCATCCTTTCCTGGATTTTGAAGGAAGCATACCTGACAAGCTCATTTTTTACCCCAGTCTAGATCATTATGAACAAGTTTAAAGGCAGCAATCCTTCCAAGCAGAAAATTGCACATTTATTATCTTGGGATTTTTTTTTAACCAATTAGCAACCATTTAAATGACAGGCTCCTTTCCTCATAACTGGAAGTCTTGGTGGCAAACTTTAAGCAAAGATTTTTTTTTTAAAATCAGGTAATCAGAGTCAAGTGGGCACCTTCAACACGTGTCCACTGGCACCCTCAAAAAAAAAAAAATCCTCCAGACAGGCAGAATTTCCTTTTGAGGAATCCATGCTAATTTTCTGGCATGGCTTCCTTTTCCTTTGATCATCATTTCTATCAATCTGCCTGACCAGCTCATCATTTTTTGGCTCTCCCCAGAGTTTCTTTTCAAAAAAAAAAATGTTCAGCTGAATTGTCAACATGGCAGCAGTGGTGAAAGGAGGTACTGTGAACAGCCCTGCTTGGATTGCATCTTGCACAGAGCAATGTTCTGCCTGGTATTTGGTCCGTATCTGCGAGAGACCCTCCCTCTGCAGACAACTGCCAAATTCCCCACCACCCTTGTGCAAATGAGTTTATTATGGCGAGGGGGGAGGGGGTCAAGGAGGCTTGGGAAAAATGGTTAGTATGATCCACTTCATGTGTCTGGCAGCAGAAGGAATTGAAAACATTTCCCTGGAACACAATCAAGGGACCAAATTCTTCTCTATAAGTAGCCTGATAAAGCTTGACTTAAATATTATACTCTAGGGAAGATCACGAATCTAACCATAACACAGAACGGAACATTTGGAGCTGATATCTAGCAGCCAGAACAAAAGGGAGGATTACAAGGCGGGACTGAAACATTTGGATATAACTACAAGCACAGAGAAGCTTTCAGAAGTATAAAATAAAAAGTTCTTGTCTCGTAGTTACTGTATGTCAGTGTTATTTGCCTTACTAACCTAGGTAAAGTTCTACGAGAACAACACTTCTTTATTGTACTCAGTCAAATGACAAAATGGGGCAGGGAAAAAAAAAAAGTCAGGTCTGCTCCTTGCTTTGAAAAGTTTCTTCTCTTCTGTTGACTTGAAGGGCAATGAGCAGATGGCCTTCAAAAGGCCTTGCAAAATTTCCCTTAATCGCAGATGCTTTTCCTAGGAAAGAAGTAGAAGAAATGGTGAGAAAAACCTCCAGAAAGTTCCAAACACAGAATGTCATCCTCTAAGCTCCTCCCCAGGCTCTGGAATCAAATTGGACACGTTGATAATTGGTCAATCTCAGTAGTTGGACAAGTTCTTGAGACCTTCTGCAACGTGGGCATCAGAGGAAGCTTTGCCCCAGCCAAGCTCCAGGTCAACCATATTTACATCACCCAGAGAAGCTCAAGGCATTTTCTGAACATCTGAGATTTTGAAATTTTGCTGAGACAATCAGCAAAATTGAGGAACATTTAAATGAAAGGGTTATTGATTAGGCATGCTAATGTAAAATAGATTGACAGAACCTGATGGTCAGTATGCCTCTTCATTGTACTTTAAAAGGTAAAGGTTCCCTCCACGTATGTGCTAGTCATTCCCGACTCTAGGGGGCGGTGCTCATCGACATTTCAAAGCCGAAGAGCCAGCGCTGTCCGAAGATGTCTCCATGGTCATGTGGCCGGCATGACTAAATGCCAAAGGCGCACGGAACACTGTTACCTTCCCACCAAAGGTGGTCCCTATTTTTCTACTTGCATTTTTTACGTTCTTTCGAACTGCTAGGTTGGTAGAAGCTGACACAAGTAACGGGAGCTCACCCCATTACGTGGCACTAGGGATTCGAACCTCTGAACTTTTGATCGATAAGCTCAGTGTCTTAGCCACTGAGCCACCACATCCCTTTCTTTGTAGTTTATGTGTCCATTTTATTTTCCTGAGTTAACAAAACGTGGTGCATATTATTTTTGAATTATTCTAGATGTTTTGAAAATTAGCTTTTGCTCTGTGTGCCCCTTTCCTCTTGTGATCCAATTTAGTCAAATCAATTATTTTTATACATGGAATTCTTTTTGATGCTCAAATACGGATGCTCAAACCCTATAGAGAACAATCTAAATTCTCCCAGTTCCAGGAAGAACATTGTAATGAGAAGCGTGGATACGCTTGGGAGATGAGGAAAAGAAATATCCAAACGATTCGGATATTATGGAATTTCCTTCTGAAGACTTATTCCACAAATATGGTACCAAAACAGATTTTTCCATCCTATGGCCCTGCACTTCATTTCTGTTTCATAAATAAAGAATGTTGCGTGTCTTCTCCTTGGTTTCATGAGCAGCAGCAACAGAATTGCTTTTATTCATTGCCATGTTTACTTTAATCTGGATGCTCTCCAGAGCACTGTCAAATTAATTCTGAGCAAGAATGGACACTTTTAAAGTATACAATGGTTCCTCCTCCTCTGCCATTTGGATTACAATCCCAAACAGGGAAGACGATGAAATTTATGAGCCAATGTACTTTCATTAGATTTTTCATTGACTGGTTTAAGAGGGCTCCCACTGTACTTCCTTCTATACACCACCTCTCCAGCAGCCCCAAAGAATATGGTCAAAGGCCATGTTTTGCCAAACCCATTTCCCTCCTCTTTGTGAAGTTGAACCCATCTCAGGCTAGTTGTCCATCAATGAAATAAGTCAGGCCACCTCACGGAAACTCAGTCTCTCCCTTCAACCCCATCTGCAGAGCTAGCCTGTACTTGTGGCTCTTTGTTGTGATCTGCCAGCAGCCTGTGGAGCTAGCAGCAGAGTCGGACAGTGAGGAGTCTGGGAAACGCTCAGATGAGGGCTCTGCGTCAGAGGCAGAGATGGAGCCAGAGCCATCTGGGAGTTATGTGCAGACTCTGGAGCCTCCGGAGTCGGACAGCAGAGAGGCAGAGGAACAGGGGGAGCCTGTTCCTAGTGCATGCATGCGCAGAGCTGCCAGAAGGTAAGAACAGTTAAAACAAAAGGGACAACTCAGGAGTAAGGCTTGGAGATGATTGGCCTCTCCCGTAAGACATAAAGGAAGAGCAAAGGCACATGGGCCTTTGCAGGTAGCAACATTGTGGATGGTGTCGGTTTCTACTTTGAAGCTCCGGTTTTGACTCTGTGTTTCCGTGTGGCCTTGCCAAGATAATTGCCAATTAGGTCTTTGGCAGTGTGTCAAAGAAGATAAAGGTGGGTGTTTACCAGCCTTATCCAAAGGATTATGGCAGACTTCTGTTGGACTATTTATAAACTCTGGGTGATTCATCACGTGCTGTGAATGAAAGGAATTCACAGCCGTTAAAATAAAATAAAATTTGAAAAGGGGGGGATTAATTGTGTGCTTTTTACTATATCAGGAAGCCTAGGTCAAAACCCTCTTTCCATTTGAGTCAGTCACACGTAAAGGAGGAGTGGGAGAAATTCTAGGGAGGAAGCACAGAAACAGTGCCCAGAAGCAAGGGCTCTGACACTTTCCCAAAGGATGATCATTCTCATCATTCAGCACAGGGAACAAGCAGAAGCACTTAGGCCCCGATCCTCAGAGAACGTCTCCTGTCTTCTGCTCCTCTCTCCATGCAGAGGTCCGGGGAGCCACTTCTGGTTTGGGTAGCTTGAGAAGAGCAGAAGAATTCATAGAAAGGAGATAAACCTTTTGTTTATAAACCTTTGAGACATCAGGCTTCAGGCCTGTCACCTTTAACAACCAAAGACAAGTTTGCTTACTGTCCCTACAATATAGACGTACATACTTGAATCCTCCAAATATCTTCCAGCAACCTACACAGAAGAAGAAACTTCACAGATCTGATGTGGTTCAGCTTAGAAAAGATGTATGAAAATTAGGGATGGTTTTAAAGGAGGGCTCCCTGCTCTCTACCCTTCAAGATTTTGCTACCCACTCCAGCTCTAAAAGAAGAAATGCATCGATTCCCAGTCGGTGGATCCTGCCTAAATTATGCTTCTCTTACCAACAAAACCTAATGAATTGCTCTGTGTAAGATCCTACCTTGTTTGCTCCACTCCTCTAATGGCTTCAGGCTTTCTTCAGCTTCTCTATTCTCGTTGAATAGGTGTCTTCTTGCATTTGGAGCTTCTCATAGATCTCAGACTACGAAAAAGAGTGTTGACAAGTCTGACAAGTCTGTAATCTTCTGTCTCTTTTATCTTGTATGCATTACATCCAAAATATACTACAGACTATATAGTGTTAGCTGACATTGGTTAGTCCACAGATTGCTCTCCCTCTTTGGGAAGCCCTGCAGCTTCAGTGGGATAGGGCAGCACCCCATAAACTCTCTTCTTCTGTGGCCATCCAAGCTCCCTTTGCCCCAACCCAGAGCGGGGCTCAGCTGTCTTTGAACTATAGCAGTGGTCTCCAATCTTGGCCACTTTAAGCCTGGAGGACTTCAACTCCCAGAATTCCCCAGCCTGCTGGTTGGGGAATTCTGGGAGTTGAAGTCCTCCAGGCTTAAAGTGCCCAAGGTTGGAGACCCCTGAACTACAGGACAGCAAATGCCTCCTGGCTTCCTGATGTTTGAACAACTCAACCTGTGCTTGCAGAACACAAGCCATCTTCCTGGGGAGGGGGCAGATGGTCAGAGCTTTCTGAAATGGAGACTGTACAGATATGTTGGATAAAATTCCTGTCTTTCCTTCCCAGCACACAGTTGCCAAAGCCTCACTCCAATAGATCTGGAGTCACTAAGCTGAGAAGGCTGATATCATTCAATATACTACAGGTTTGTTCTATTCTATTTCCTTTGTTGTGGAGTTTCATTTTGTGGGGGGAAAAACCCTGTTGCATTCTGGAAAATCCAACTGGAAGTGAAATGAAACTCCAGGAGAAAAAGTGAGTTAACTAAAGTGTCATTGCTAGTAAACATCCTAGAAAGAAGTATCAGAATGCAGAGCTTAATTTCACTGTGATGCTGCTCACATATGGGTCAGCAGAGCTAATAGAGTGGGCTTCTGGAGCTTTGTGGCCTGAAAATGCCCAGGGCTGCATGCACAGGCAGAGAGGGCACCTGGGGTGGGGAGAAGGTAGTAGAAAGGGGGCTCTCCAGTTCCCCACTATCTGGACACCTGGCTGCCTTCTGGAATCCATTCTTCCCTGCAAGGAGTTATGCAGCTGCCTAATTCAAAGGACCGTTTGGAGGAAAACTGCAAGAAGCATGTCCATTAAGAAAAATTATGAACGAAATAATGTTTCTTTTGGAGGAATGTACACAAACCCACAAATTGTACTGTAAGCTTAACAAACACTCCCGAAGTTCTGTGGGAATAGGTTAAATGGAAAATATGAGAAACTGCAAGGAAGGCATTTGCCCGTCCGTAGTGGCAGGTTAGCAAAAGCAACAGGGACCCTTGCGCAGAATGTAAACTTTCCCAGGATTCTTTAATGCCCCCATTTAATCACTCTTAAATATTTCAGCTCTCCCAAGTGGGAAAGGCTCTCAGTGTGAAGTTTTTCTCCTTTCATTTCTCTTTTCATTTTTTTATTGTTAAACAGCTCAATTTGCAATAAAAAGGCACAGTAAAAGGGAACTAAACCGGCATTCCTTCTCTGCCGGAAGTGGTATTTTCACGGGGTTGTTAACAGGTCATTCCACATGGATTTCCAGATATAATCCACGAGATGTATCAGAACAGCCAAAATCTGCAAAAATGAAAAGTTAATTGAACGGAAATGACCTTTGCTCAGACCACATACTCGTGGGGAGTCCCTAGGCAAGGACCCTGGCCTAAGAGGGCACTGCAGGTGCAGGGGGAAGACAGGGGAGACCCTCTGCTGTGCCCCACTTGCTGTGCCTTCCCATTGGGGCTGTCGCCTAAAGGGACACGCTGGCTCAGGCGGAGGAATGATCCGCAAAAGGCTCCTTTGCTGCCTCAACTGCACCGGAGTGGGCTTCCATGCGGATGCCATTGCAGAGGCACTCTTCAATTCCCTCTGGGGTAACAAAACTCACGTTTGGGAGGAGCAGCACTCCAGCTCTGCTATGGTCAACCAGGCTCAGTTCATCCTGCTGTGGGGCACAGCGTGAAAGCAGAATTAAGCCAAGCTGCTTCTTGCAACCTTACCTGAATGTTGCTGATGAGGTCGTTGGTGAGCTGGCCCAGAAGCGAGCGAACGTCCTCGATGGTGTAGCCCATCAAAGGGTCCACGGTCACTTGCTCTTCAGCTGGCACTTCTGCAAGAACGCCTTCTGGCCCCTAAAAGAGGACAGGCAGATGCTCACCAAGCGGCCCCTCTCATCACAAGGGCGAATGGCCTGCTAGAGGAGGTGGAGTCACATGCCCCCCCACACCTCGGCCACTAACAGATTTCCTGCTGTCACTCATGGCAGGAAACCCTCCCAAATTCTCTACCTTTGTCCAGTTTTTGGCAGAAGCAGGAAAGATGAGGGCTGTGTGTGTGAGAGAGAGAGAGAGAGAAAGAGAGAGAGAGGGAGGGAGGGAGAGAGAGAGAGAGAGAATGAGAATGAGAATGAGTGTGTGAGTGAGTGAAAGGGTGCAGGGAACCCAATGTTGCTACTACGTCCTTTAAGCCAGGAAGAGGTGGGACATTTTGGGAGGCTGAGAAGATGCCCAGGCTGGGGCAAGGTCCTCTTTTGGTTACTCAGAGGCCTCCAAGCTTCATAGGGGAAGGAGCTGATGAGGGAGCCTCTCAGTTAAGGCCACCAAAACCGTCTCCTGGGAACGCAAGCCAAGGAATGGAAGAGTTCAGCGATGGCAAGATGGCATTTTGCTTTCTTCCCCGGAGACCTCCACTTACCTTGGCCTCCTCCTCTTCCTCCTCCTCCTCCTCTTCCTCCCCTGCAGTCAGAGCTACGAACTTGAAATAGATGTCGCTAGGTAAGCCTTCTTCCAAGGGGGCAGGAAAGGGCATCTTTGAGGGCTTGACTAGTTCTACCACTTTCTGTTAAGAAGAAATAAAATGGGGAAAAAAGCATGAGAGGTTAGAGAAGAACAATGCCACCAATGGTGCACAATTTGCTGATGGCTTTTTCAAGAAAGGAAGTCAAAGGCCCAGACCATGCCGCCTCTTTTGTTACTCTCCCAAGTGCTGGAAGCCTCCCTGAAGTCCTTCTCAGATCTGCTCTCCAGGCTTGGTAACTAACAACCGTTTTGTCAGAGGGGAAAGCCGGATTCGCTCAACCACCACGGCAGAATAGGTTGTAAAATCAGGCATGACTCAACAACCGCAATGCTTAGCATCCCATTCCCAATTGTGGTCATAATTCGAGGGCTACTTGTATTCTGAACTGCCAAGGTAAAGGAAGGAGAGGGGCTGGAAGGCAAAGGATTGTAACCCTCTGAGAAGCCTCATCCAAGGTTGCCCTGCGCCCAAAGACCCCCTCAAGCCCCCCCCAAAGAGACAGTGGGAAACGTCAGAGAGATCAGTCCTTCTCTCTGGGCGATCTGGCAAAACCTAGTCTGCGGGGCCTGAAAGAAGCAGAGAGCACTCAGGTTCAACCGTCTGTGTCTCAAAATATGAAACCAAATGCAACTGTTCAAAACTTGTGGCAAAGGAGAGACCTTTGTTGGAAGGGCAAATGACTGAACATAGATGATGCTAGGAGAAAGGATACAGCTGGTCCATAAATACCCCAGTGGCCTCCATCCTTCTTTAAGCACAAGAGTCCCTGCCTTTTCCCTTGCTGGCTGCGGTCTCCCAATTTTTGCTTCTTCCCAATGGCTTCTCCATTGTTTTGGCTTGGCAGTTGAATTCAGTTGCCACTCAGTTGCCACTCAGAAAGTCTAGCAATTCAGTCCCAAACATGGCTTGTATCTGCCCTCCACATGTGCCTTTACACAGATGGATTGGTGGGTCCCAATGATTCTGTGCACAGAATTTTCCTGGCGTGGGTCGGTCTCCTCCGTCAGCTCCTCATTCAAACAAGGAGCATGTTTTGTTAATCTCTGCAACATTCGGCCAGGTTTTAAATGCACTTGTAGTTGCAATTTACAATAAAAAGGAAGCCTTTTGTTGGCAGCAGAGATTTCTGAATAAAACTAAGCTTTGGGGACAGAATGTTGTGATCCGGCAAGGCTGATTTCTTTTTATATTCTGCATTCCTAACAAGTCCAAGAGAAAATCAGCATGAATGAATTGTGAAGAGAGCCTCGAGCCAAACGTATTTAAATGAATCTTTCTGATGCAATGCTTTTCTTTAAGCAGTACAATTAAGGCGTTGTATTTCCTTTAAACAAAACCTCATGTATACCATTACCATTGATTATATCGTGAAAACTATTTAAAACCGAGGAGACAAGGTCAGCATTACAATCCTGTTTTTATTTTAAAGTTACTCTTTTTTTCCCCCAAAGAGAAATTTATTGTTTGTTCAGCATGGAAAGGGCTTTGAGGGAACGAAGCTCACATATAACATTCTAAGAAAATCCATCCTGTTAATTTATTTAATGGCTGAGACACAGGCACCCACCCACCCCATTTGCTGAATGCTTTTCCCCTCCCTTGGCCATTTGTCACCCATCACATTTCAAACAGAAGAGAACCGATGCTGGATCAGTGGATTCTGCAAATCTCCCTCTTTGGCCAACCCCAGACCGACCTCCGTGTTCCAACAGCAGCAACAAAGAAGCTGCCACACAGCTCCAGAAAGCCCTTTTAGCAATTTCCACTGCAGACATTAGCCTAGACCACGTGTCTCAATCTCAGCAAGTTTAAGATGGGTGGACTTCAACTCACCCGGTTGCCATGTTTGAAGAAAACTGATTTACACCAACAGGTTAAGGCTCGGCTGGTTGGGGAATCCTGGGAGTTGAAGTCCCCCCTCCCTCCCAACCGACACATCTCAATATTAGCAAAGCAATTTCATCCCTCTTTTTGCTTCCTCGGTTTGAGAGTCTTTAAGTCACTGGCTGCCCTGAATTCCAAATTCTACTACACCTTACACCTGCAGGAGAGCCTTTGTGGACTGGACAGCCATGTGTTTTCCACCCGTTGGTATTCCCTTAGGGGTGGAAACATCCCAGGGATTTCGGAATAGCTTCTCTGGGGAATCAGGGAGTTTCTTGGCTCCTCTTCACCCTCAAAAGCTACATATTGGCCTTTGCCTGTTTTGGCCTTTGATCTGCCTTGCCTACAGCCACCCTTGCAAGGACCCAAGACTTCCTGCAGGGTGAAAAGGAAACCCTTGTAGCTTGGGTTCTTAGAAAGGCCCAATGTCAATCAAGCAAACATGCAGAGTGATTGGATCTTTGGAGGCAGAAGTCTGTAAGTCAAGGTGAGCGTTTCAGCAGCAATGCATCTAATCCTAGTAGAAGCTCCCCCTAAAATCCAGGGGAAATCCAGATGAATGAGGCAGAGAAGAACCTTTTGCTTTGGATATCTGATGCTTTGGGCAGAAATAGGAAACCAGTCTAGCCAAGTATTCTAATTAAGTTTTTTCTTTCTTTGTAACATAAATTGTTTCAACTTCTACCCTCAAAATGACGCTAGAGCACTGCACACTAGAACAACAAGACACAAGGACAGTTTTCCCCCGAATGCCATCATCACTCTGCTTAAACAACTAATTCCCACAACACTGTCAAACTATTTACTAAGAGTGAATTACTATTATTCTTCTCTCCCTTCCTGTTACCTATCTCTTCCCACTTATGGCTATATCCATGTTGCTTGTATCTTTCAATTATATTGTTTTTATTTGTTTCCTAGTACGATTTGATAGCTTATTAGTAACCTTGACTATCACTAAGTCTTGTATCTTATGATTCTTGATGAATATATTTTATTTTTTCTTTATTTAGAATCCCCTCACAGTCTCATGGTCGTAATGAAATTGCAGCATCTCCCATCTTCCAGGGGGGCTGTGCTATTTGCAGAGGATGGTGGCCATCCTGGAGCCTGCTTGGAGCAGCGCACAGCCGAGAAAACCGGGATGCCCAGAATGTGATTTCAAGAAAAAAGAGCTCTGGAGATGAATCAAAAGCAGCAGATGAAATAAATACACGCAACAACCCGCAATGTTCAGGGTAGAGTACAAATATTTAGGTTTGTGGCTGGGAAACGATTGGAAAGGAAAGGCTTTTTATATATATATACTTGCTTTTTCATACTTGCGCTTTGTGCCTTTAAGTTTCTGAAAAAATCTGTTAAAAGCTTAAATGATTATTTAAAAAGCCACTGATTTCTAAGAAGTGAGAATATAAACTAAATCATTTAGTCTGGATGAGGATAGTTTTTGCCAAGCTTGCTCAATTATTTGCAAGCTCTATGTGCTAACAACACATTTCTGTTTGGGGAGAGTAAAAGAGGATCCAGACACGTCTGGGCTCGTTCAAAGGAAGAATACAATAAAGTGCTGTGACTCATGAGTTATCAAGGAGATATTTATGTAATATTAAAATCTGCTCCTGATCTGCAGTTAGCAAGCATTTTATTCTCTCTGCTGCAATTCAGATCCATGTTTGCCTCCCACCCACAAAGTCCAGATGGAATATCTTGGCCCATTCTTGGCCTTCTAGATAGACACCATTGTATTCTGAAGCTTGGTTTCAAAACAATGAGGGGTAGAAACTTTTCCAAAATGGAATGAGAGCTTGAAAATAGCCTGTGGCCACACATATATGTTTCGGAATTATTCTATGTACACAGCTTCTGTTGCTCCTCCATTTTTAAAATTACAGATACATAAAGCACCACTGATTTTTTTTCCTGGTCTCCTAAAGACCATGATCAGCACAAAGGAATTTTAATGTTATCAAACCTTAAGAATCACATATCGCCTGTATTTTAATTATGGAATTGTATTCACATTCCAAATTTTTTTGCATCTGCTGGTTCCGAAGAGACAAAGAATCACTGAAAGTGCAAACATCTCTGTTAGTGAGTATCAGCATTCAATTTTAAGAGATGTGCACCATCAGCTCAATCATCTACGGTTTCTATTTCCTCCCCTCCATATTTAACCCATTAATTACTGCCATAAAAAACACCATCAATGTGACAGTACTTTCCCTGAGATATTAAATAGCTTTGAAATGTTCTTCCCCTGCCCAAATGTGCTTTCTGCACTGTGTCTTCTCCTCTTCCTCCACTGTCCAACTAAAGAATCTTCCTTCACCCTCAAGATTTATCCTTCTCCACAGAAGGACGGAGCATCCTTAGCTTCCCCCCTCGATGCTCGATCCAGATTGGGTCATACTGACAGCCCCACCTCTGCTCTGATACTGTCCCTGACAGATTTATCTCCCTCTTTCCAACTGGCATATTCTGCATCTGGATCTTCCAAGGACCACGACTGGACCAGCATTAAAGAGGTCAGACAACTTCGTCAGCTGCCACCATTCCTGCTCCAGTCGGTCTGGCCTCTGATGGGGATCCTGGAAGATGCAGCCCCACACATCTGGAAGGGGCCCAGGACGGGAAATGCTGAGGTTGACCTTCCAAAGTTTGTTCTGGACTTCTGAGTCCTCACCGGTACCATCTAAGGCAGGGGTCTCCACCCTTGGCAACTTTAAGACTTGTGGACTTCAACTCCCAGAGTTCCTCAGTCAGCTTTGCTGGCTGAGGAACTCTGGGAGTTGAAGTCCACAAGTCTTAACGTTGCCAAAGTTGGAGACCCCTGATCTAAGGTGCCCAAAGGAGCTCCTTCCCAGCAAAAGCATGAAGCACTTCTAGCTTTTTAGCTGAAAGAAACCAGTGTAGGAAAATAAACTTTAAGAATCTTAAAATTAGAAGTAGCAGGACATAAATTCTTCAAAATTACAGAAACTGCATGTTAGAGTTTATTTTATAAATATTATGCTTTTAGCTAAATGTGTGCTCAACAAAAAGATTTAAAGACTGTAAAGATTTAAAGGGGATTAGAAGATCTAATGGAGACTGGGGGTTTGGCAAAGTTGATTGACTGGCCTGCCTCCCCCTGGCCTGTATCCATTTTCCCCTCCCCGCCGCGGCCTGGTTATGGGCGTGGTTGGGGCTGTGGCCATTTGATCTGGACCTTATCTGCACCGGCACTGGACTGCATTGGACTTATTGGACCCCTGACCTGACCTGACTATAATTGTCCCCCGGTTTCCGGCTGTATCATCAGTCCCAGTCACATTGATAATGCCTTGCTGTGAGGAGAGGCTTAAGCCTGGCTGTGGTCACCGAGGGAGTCACCTTGCTGTTATTGCCACTGAATTAGACCTGTCAATACCAGCCGCCGTGAGAGGGTGGCTTGGTCATTGCTTTTCGGGGCATCGGCTTGAGACTTCTCTCCACTGCTGTGAGAGGACAGTGGAGTCCCGGTTTTGATCCGTGCCAAAATGGTGAACTGTCTCTCCCGGACCTTTAAATGTACCATCATTGAATCCTTAGCCTTATTCCATTTCCCCAGGCGGACTTGCAGAAATGTATTCACCGGCTGAGCTCTTTGCCTTGTGAGACTCCCCCCTCTCGCAAGCCTGGCCTTCCACGTTATCGAAGGCCTACCTCGATGAAGGGCTTTGGAACCCAGAGAGGTGGCATGTCGCGAAGAGGGGGTTGAGGGGTTTTTTATGTAAAGTTTTAACGAATGTCTTAAGGGGTTCCGGGGGGGGGGAGGGTTGGATCAGAAGTAAGGCCCTGGGTATGGGGGATAACCCACTAAGGGGAGGGCCAGGTATGGCTGTGGAGCACGGCACGGTGGGTGGGGGGCCCGGGGTCAAGGGGGGGGCTAAAGTTCATCCAGATAAAGCTTTTACCATCAGTACTGTGGGTGGGAGGGGTAGATATGGCGGGAGCAGGGGGCCATATCATGTTAGGGGAGCACGCGCCCGCTGTCTTCGAGCGGTGGCGCACTCCGGCCCCCAAAGCTCCACTTGTTCTCCAGGTGGCACAGATCCTCAGGGCCCTGGCCTCCGTCTGATGTTATGCAATGCCAGGTCTGTAGTAAATAAAGCCCCCCTCATTTGTGATCTTGTTCAGGAGGGGGGAGCGGACCTGGCAGGTATTACGGAAACCTGGTTGGGCCAAGAAGGGGGGGGTCCCTCTCGTTGAAATGTGCCCACCAGGTTTCCGTGCATTCCATCAGCCGAGGTTGCAGGGTAGGGGCGGGGGGGGGTAGCGGTTATTATTAATGAAGGTCTGAGACCGAGGGAGGCCACTGTTCCTCAGATGGCCGGCTGTGAATCCCTCCTTGTGAAATGGGGTCACGGGGTTCAGATGGGTTTGCTGATCACGTACCTGGCTCCCTGCCATGTGGCAGCAGCCCTGCCCGAGCTACTCAGCGTCATCGCCGCGGTGGCGGTTGAGACCCCTAGGCTTATGGTCATGGGGGATTTCAACTTGCCGTCCGTCGGTGAGGCATCTGAGGTGGCTTGGGAGTTCATGGCTTCCATGACAGCCATGGACCTGACCCAGTTAATTCATGGCTCTACCCACACGGGGGGAAACACGCTGGATCTGGTTTTTGTCTCTGGACAGTGGTTGAGTGATCTTGAGATAGGGGATATAGTTGCCGAGCCCTTGTCATGGTCAGATCACTCTCTCCTTCGTCTTGACCTCCGAACCACTGCACCCCGCCGCAGGGAGGCGGAGCCGGTAAGATGGTTCCGCCCCAGGCGCCTGATGGAACCTGATAGGTTTCAGATGGAGCTTGGGTCATTTCCTGAGGCTCTGGCACACGCCTCGGCTGGAGACCTAGGGGCTGCCTGGGATAGGGCAGCCACTGGAGCCTTTGGTCGTGCCTTTGCGGCCTCTGACCCGGCGCCGATCTCATTTGGCTCCTTGGTTTACTGAGGAGCTAAGGGAGTTGAAGCGCCGGAAA
This sequence comes from Pantherophis guttatus, assembly GCF_059756535.1. Classification (NCBI taxonomy): domain Eukaryota; kingdom Metazoa; phylum Chordata; class Lepidosauria; order Squamata; family Colubridae; genus Pantherophis; species Pantherophis guttatus. The sequence continues at coordinate 97,605,203 of NC_142068.1, read as the reverse complement.
AGACGCCTAGAGAGTAGTTGGAGGGCCAGTCTTTCAGAATCGGACTAGACACTGGTAAGATCCCATATTAGGAATTACCTAATGGCGATAAAAGCAGCGAAATGTAGCTATTTTGCTGCTCTTATTGCATCATCAGATAACCGCCCGGCTGCCCTGTTTAGGGTGACCCGCTCCCTGCTCCACCAGGAAGCGTGGGAGGACCCCTTGGAGGGTAGAGCCGAGGATTTTGTTCAGTATCTGCATGACAAAATCACTCAGATCCGGGAAGACTTGGACTCCGACTGGGTAGTCTCAGGGGGAGGGACTGGGGCAGGTCTTGAGAATGTTATCTGGGATGAGTTTGATCCTGTGACCCCTGAGGACGTGGACAGGATTCTGGGTAGACTGAACATGACCACTTGTTTATTAGACCCGTGCCCCTCCTGGTTAGTGCTGGCTTCCCGGGAGGTGACGCGAGGCTGGCTCCAGGGGATTATAAATGCTTCGTTGGGTGAGGGTGACTTCCCCGCCGCCTTGAAAGAGGCGGTGGTGAGGCCTCTCCTCAGGAAGCCTTCCCTGGACCCAGCAGTGTTGGCTAATTATCGTCCGGTCTCCAACCTTCGTTTTGTGGCGAAGGTTGTTGAGAGTGTGGTTGCGCGACAGCTCCCCCAGTACCTAGATGAAGTGACGTATCTGGATCCGTTCCAGTCGGGCTTCAGGCCTGGGTACAGCACGGAAACAGCATTGGTCGCGTTGGTTGATGATCTCTGGAGGGCTCGGGACAGGGGCTGCTCCTCTGTCCTGGTCCTATTAGATCTCTCAGCGGCTTTTGATACCATCGACCATGGTATCATGCTGCACCGGCTGGAAGAGTTAGGGGTGGGGGGCACTGTTTTACGGTGGTTCTCCTCCTTTCTTTCTGACCGGTTGCAGTCTGTGTTGGCAGGGGGGCAGAGGTCGTCCCCGAGGCCCCTCATATATGGGGTGCCACAGGGGTCGGTCCTCTTGCCCCTTCTGTTCAACATTTATGTGAAGCCGCTGGGCGAGATCATCCGTGGTTTCAGGGTGAAGTTCCATCAGTACGCTGATGACACCCAGCTGTACATCTCCACCCCGGACCACCCCAACAATGCCCTTGAAGTGATGTCCCGGTGTCTGGAGGCCGTGTGGATCTGGATGGGGAGGAACAGGCTCAGGCTCAACCCATCCAAGACCGAGTGGCTGTGGTTTCCGACGTCCCGATATAGTCAGTTGACGCCATCGCTGACTATTGGGGGCGAATCGCTGGCCCCCACGGAGAGGGCTCGCAACTTGGGTGTCCTCCTGGATTCACGGCTGTCTTTAGAAGAGCACTTGACGGACGTGACCGGGAGGATTTTTCATCAGGTTCGCCTGATCCACCAGTTGCGTCCCTTTCTGGATCGGGACTCCCTACACACAGTCACTCATACCTTCGTCACCTCCTGCCTGGACTATTGTAATGCTCTCTACATGGGGCTCCCCTTGAGGAGCACGCGGAGGCTCCAACTGGCGCAGAGTGCGGCCGTGTGGGTGGTTATGGGAGCAATATGGCGCTCCTGTGTAACACCTCTCCTGCGTGAGCTGCACTGGCTCCCGGTGGTCTTCCGTGTGCGCTTCAAGGTTTTGGTTACCACCTTTAAAGCGCTCCATGGCTTAGGACCTGGTTATTTACGGGACCGCCTACTACCACAAATAGCCTCCCACCGGCCGGTACGCTCTCATAGAGAGGGTCTCCTCCGGGTGCCATCAGCCAAGCAGTGTCGACTGGCGGCCCCCAGGGGGAGGGCCTTCTCTGTGGGGGCACCCACTATCTGGAACGAGCTCCCCCCGGAGATACGGAGGATCCCGGATCTGCGCACCTTCCGCCATGCTCTTAAGACCCTTTTATTCCAGCAAGCCGGCCTGGCCTAATTTTTCTCCCCTTTCTTTTAAATTTTAAATATTTTAAATTGAAATTTTAATTTGTTTTAAATTTATTGGGATTTTAATTGTCGTGGGCCAATATTATTTAATTTGGTTTTAAATTGTTCTTAACTTTTGTATTTCTGTATTTTATCTTGTGCCTGTTCACCGCCCTGAGTCCTTCGGGAGTAGGGCGGTATACAAATTTAATAAAACAAAACAAACAAACATAATGAGATGCCGTGTGACAGCAGATACAGTGGGCAAAGGGCTCTGGACTTTTCTGCACAGTGTCTCACTTTCTGTTAAAACAACCATCTTTCTTCAGGCTGCAAATTCAATTACTGACTTTATACCAATCCAACCCAGCTACAGAAACCAGCAAATGCAAGGATATGCAATTCTGGGTGTTTTTTTTAAAACATTCCAAAATAGATGTGATTGTGTGAAGAAATTGGTTGTGAATATTCCTTCCCTGTGAAGAGCAACGAATCTCAACTTATTTCCATATTTCTAATTAACACCAACTTAAAAATAAAACTCATGCCATAGCCCACTTTAATCCAAACTGGGAAATACAAAATTCATTTTATCAGAAAACTGACTAGTGGTGATTTGAGAGACTTCCATTTTTCACGTTTGAATTGCTAAAATTAAGTTATTAATGTGCACTTCCTTCTCCTGCAATCAGTGGGAAGAGACTGAAATTTTAGATGTTTCCGGATTTTATCCCTGGATAAAATCTGAAGGATGTGAATGGTCCCAATAGGGACATTTTTGTACCTTGCAACTCCCAGATTCTCCTTCCCTGGAAGATTCACTGAGCACATTCAGTCATGAGAAGCCCCCCTCTGACAAGTGTTTCAGTACCCTTTATTCTAAAGTCCTTTAAAATCCAAAAGATGCCATGTGCCCACTTAGTTCCCCTGAAGTCATGGAGAAGGACAGTCAAGGGCGTCCACAGGGTATGGTGACGAAAGTCAAGATAGAACCAGACAGTAATGACTGAAGCTCATGCCTAGAAAACAAGCACAGCTTCCGTCACCTCTCTCTGATCAAAATGAATGAATCCTGTGGACACCTGTGAGGGGAAAGAGGAACTCAGAACTTCCCTGGGAGGACCATGCCTGGTTGAGTTTGTCTCTGATCAAGGTGGAGGCCACAAAGCTTCCTAAAAGTGGGCAAGTGGTGTCATAATAACCCTCCAGTTTGGGAGCCTTCCATTTTACTTTCAAGTATCTCCAAACTTCAGTCAGAGCAAGGGGAACCATCACCCACTCACCTGGGCTCTTCCCAAGGCATCTGCCTCACAAATAAACTTATCCTAGGTGACAGACAGGGCCAGGCAAAACCTTTGTGAGGTGTACCTCTCTGGGGCTACATCTGGAAAACTCCATCCTATTCTCCCATGTTACTGCCAGCTTAGGAAATACTGCTGCTTTCACTTTCTCCAGTTGTTCCTTCCACAGCTCCTGGATGTTCTCCCTGCAGTCCACTTCAGTGCAAGAAATAAAAAGTGTGCAAGAAAAGTGAAGACAGAAAATGACCTGTCTGGTGCAGCTGTTCACACAACAGCAATGGCGGAGCCACAGCCCCCCCACCCCATGTCATATCCCTGCTATTCTGCTATAATTCCACTCCTCTGATAAACAGATGGTTGCATCAAGTAAGTACATTCCTTCCAGCCAAACAAACACGGAGTATGAGGTTATTACAGGGGGATAAACAAAATAAACCTCCAGGTTAGTTAGCTATCGCAGCTTTGTCATCTTGCTCATTCGGAACAAATAAATTCTAAAACTTTATCTTGTGTGGGGAGATGATTTGACCCATTGGCCACCATTGGCCATGCTTCGCACCAGGCTGATTCTTGGGTTGGTTTTATTGGATCTTATTGAACTTATTTAAAATGGAAGGTGCACCGATTAGATTCACAATACGCTGCATCAGAGCCTCGGATTCCCCGAGAAAGCCATTCAGGGCATTCATTTCAGGTCTGATATGGCTATAAGGCTTCCAAGCGCCTTGCTGACGTACATGTAAGATGAAAGAAAAACCTTCCCCCTTTTCAAGAATGTATAATCTTTGTTTTCTTTGATGCATCATGGCAATCGGACTGCAATTATATTGCTCAACCTCTCCTGCAACTAATTCCCGTCCTGCACATAACCCTGGATGGAGAAACTGAGCCTAGGATACCTCCAAAGCCTCTAAGCGATGCAAAGCGACAGCTCCTGACCTGCAACTCAGCTAGGGCAACCATCCTTGGCTCCCAGGGGAATGTTGAGGGCAGGTGGATTTCAACGTATGTTTGAACTCAGGATCCTCCAACAAAAGGTTACCAATTAAACATGGATAATTTTAAGAAGCATACGTTTTGTTTCGTTCTTCTCTGTCAGAGCTGAGATGAGCTGGAAGGTGGAGTTAAAATTGTCATCAGTTTGGAGTCATTGCGTTGCCATAAGCGACCCAAGGCCAGCCCCCCTTGAATTCTGTTGACCCTCATCTAGTGCCAATTTAGATTTTACCCTTAGTTGACCCTCATCTAGTGCCAATTTAGATTTTACCCTTATTATTGCTACTTGTGTACAAGTAGCAATAATAAACTCTTCTGTGCTTTGAACTTAACTCTTGTTCCTGGTTATTTGCACCAGACATTCTCCTACCTTTCAGCTTGATGAGGCTTCATAAAAATAAGACAAGTGACAGTGGCCTCCACCTTTCCACCCTGACCTCTTTGAGACCTTCATGTGGGTCTTTAAATGAGAGCCAGGCAAGCAGTGTTTATTATGATATGTTCTTTGGATCTCCTTTACCTTAAAAATCCCCGGCCTCATAATGTTACCGCTATGCAAAACAAAATCACCCTAGTCACACACAATCTCCATCAAATTGTCCCAAGTGAAGACACTGCCAATAATTCTGACAAATGGCCTAAAGGACACGAGATAGCAGAGTAGCTGTGGATCTGATTGTCATCTCTAAATATTTCATTGCATAAAGGGAGATTGCTTTGCCTCCATCTAGTGACCAAGTTGGGTGAATTTGACATAAAATTGACAGACATCTGTGGAAGGAGAGGAGCATCTAGTCAAAAGAACTGGGTCACAAGGAAGATTTTGAGAGTAAAGGAGGTCATGAATGAAAACATGAATTGTCTTATAAAGCAGAGACATGTCAAGTTGGATGTGTATGGATCAAGTCTATATTTATAACATGTATCCTCTGTCTCCTTCCTCTCATTATCTTTACAGAAAAGGACAGATTATGCTGTACCCTCTCAGATAGAGTAATTCTGCATTTTGTGACATACAATGAGATGAACAGCAACACTGAGTTCTGGGGACAGGTGTGATTCCAGTTGGACTGGCCAGTTCCTGCCTCAAAGTTGGTGGCTCGTGAGCCATTCAAGAGCGTTTCCACAGATGTCCACAACCACAGAGGTCACGGCTGCAGCACCACAGACAGAAAAAGGCAGGCAGTTTTCTGAAGAGAGCTTGACTTTCTGATTCTACTTCCTGCCAACTGCCTGGACAGCAGAAACAGGCAGAGACACCCAGGAACATATTTTAAGTTACAGTTGCTTTAATGATTTGAAAATGTGTTGCTTACTCTTGCAACACTTTTATGGTCTTCATTGGTTATATTTTTTTTTTAATGACTTGGCTCTATGAATTCCTGAAAGATTTTGTAATTTTGATGGAATATAATAATGGGAAACAAATAAATAAGAGTGATGATTCATGTGAAAGTTTTATTGGAGAGCTTAAATAAATGACCTGCCACAATTTAGTTCATGCTTTGGATTAAAGCATGATACTGATAAAAAAAAAAAGAGTGTCCCATTTCCTTTCTTGACCTGAATCTTTGTGTTATTTAGCTCTACCTACAGAAAAGGACTCACTGCCAAGCTGGCTGCGAAGAAGCAATCTCTTGCCACCCGTGTGAAAAGCCAATGAAACAGGTACAGCATATCAGTAAAAGCAACAGAGTTGGAAGGGACCTTGGAGGTCATCTAGTCCAACCCCCTGCTCATGCAGGAGACCTATACTAGGGATTCAAACCGCTGAACTGCTGACCTTCTTGATCAACAAGCTCAGCATCTTAGCCACTGAGCCACCTAGCCAGGCTCAGATCAAGTGCCCAAATGCTTCCGCTGTCTGTATGGCCATAGTCGTTTTGCCACTATTGCCCCAAAGTGTAATATTCCAAAGCTTCATTTTATTAATTTTAAAATTTTACCTACTTTATGATGTACCTGTTTAAATATTATTCTCAAACAACAGAGATGGCTATAACTTTCTTGTTTGTATCTTATGTTGATTGCTTTTATTTAGTATCCTATGACTATCACTTAGTGTTGTAATTTATGATTTATGATTATTGTATTTTATGATAATGATAATGATTTATCACCTGCTGCTTGTATATATACTGAGAGTTTATGCACCGGAGACAATTCCTTGTGTGTCCAATCACATTTTATTTATTTAATATTTATTTAATATAATTTCTATGCTGCCCTATCTCCGTAGGATTCAGGGCGGCTCACAACAAATAAAACAAATCCAATAAAACATAAAATACATAAATATGCATACATAAAATGCATAAATGTATACATATATAATTTAAACATATATTAAAACCCATTAAAATAATAAAAAAAAAACCTCAGTCCAGGCTGGGCGATGTGAACAGCCATGTTTTTAATTCGCGGCGGAAGGTGCGAAGGTCAGGAGCCAACCGAAGCCCCAGGGGGAGTTGATTCCAAAGAGTGGGCGTGCCCACAGAGAAAGCTCTACCCCTGGGGGCCGCCAGCCGACATTGTCTAGCCGATGGCACCCGGAGAAGGCCCTCCCTGTGAGAACGCACCGGGTGATGGGAAGCTGTTGCTGGCTGCCGATGGTCTGACAAGTATCCTGGGCCTAAGCCATGTAGGGCTTTATAGGTCATCACCAGCACCTTGAATCTCGCCCGGAGGGCAACCGGTAACCAATGCAAGTCGTGCAGGAGAGGTGTAACATGGGAGTATCGGGACCCTCCCATCACAACCCACGCGGCCGCATTCTGCACCAGCTGAAGCCTCCTCAAGGACACTTGGCCAATAAAGAATTCTATTCTATTCTATTCTATTCTATTCTATTCTATTCTATTCTATTCTATTCTATTCTATTCTATTCTATTCTATTCCATTCCATTCCATTCCATTCCATTCCATTCCATATTTTCTATTCTATTCTATTCTATTCTATTCTATTCTATTCTATTCTATTCTATTCTATTCTATTCTATTCTATTCTATTCTATTCTATTCTAGTCTTCATTTGGAATAATAATCACACTATTCAAATGTCTTTTCTATGACATTTTAATGCCTGGAGTTAGATTCCCTGTAGCTAGTAGGAAATGCAGAGATAAGGCCAAATTGTGCCCATACTATTCCCACTGCGCAATTACATTTATTCTGGGCTTCTTTGAAAGCAAGCAGATTGTCTAATTTTAGAAAGATAGTCAGATTTGGGAGTAAGGACACAAAAGACAAGACTGTTTGAAGAAATGGGTTTTTAAGAAAAAGTTGTATCTTGATCTCCTTTTGATCTCCAAAAGACAGGATTTCTAAATATTATACACGCAACCCCCCCACCCCACAGAGATGCACCCCCACAGGCACAGCACGGGTCTTGGGGCTCGCGACCTAGCAGGAAACCTCCGGAGGAGAAGAGACATCATACAGAACTTTCTGAGACCCCCACAAGAGGGCACTCAAGGGTCCTTCGGTTAGGCAATTTTTGCAGAACAAAGTAGCCTCTGCACATTATTTTCTAGTTTTCTGAATATTTAATTTTAAAATACCCAAGGAGGAAACTCACACCTCTACAGTTCTCTAATAACAGATGCAGGTGGAAGAACAATCCTGTGAAATGCGCTCTCTGAAGAGGGATTAGGATTGGTTAATTTAGTCTTCCCTCTCTTTGCAAGGGGATCCAAAAACTCTGCAACAAGCCGTTACTCTTGGAACAATGAAAGACAATAATGAGTTAAGATGCCCCCAAGCCAGGAGGCATCACAGCCAGGAATGGACTTGACAAAGGACACCATAAATAATCCAGAGACAGAAACAACCTAAGAACATTACGAAGAGAATATTAATCAGTGACCAAGTGCTTTAGCTTTGTGTCGAAGAGAAGACACCTTTGCCTTCCTGAAGAAGACAGTCTGCAGTCCTCATGGGTCCATCTTCTTCATAGTCTATCAAATTCGTCTCATGGTCTTCTAAATTCAGTATTATGTGACATCAGGAAGTCTCTTTCTCATCTGAGGATGAACAGGGAAGTTTCAAACTCCTCTACCTGCCCCCCACCCCCAAAAACCACTTTTCCCAGCACAGAAATTTTGGGCTTGCATAATCTGGAACTGCGCCGCCTGCAGTCCGATCTAAGCATAGTACACAAAATTGTTTGCTACAACGTCTTGCCTGTCAATGACTTCTTCAGCTTTAACCACAATAATACACGGGCAAACAATCAATACAAACTCAAGATAAACCGCTCCAAACTCAACTGCAGGAAATAGGACTTCAGCAACAGAGTGGTCAATGTCTGGAATGCTCTACCCGACTCCATTATTACATCCTCAAACCCTCACAGTTTCAACCTCAAACTGTCTACCGTGGACCTCACCCCATTCCTAAGAGGTCCGTAAAGGGGGCGTGCATAAGTGCACCAGCGGGCCTACCGTCCCTGTCCTACTGTCCCCATTTATTTGTATTTACTTCCTTTGTTTATGTTTATGTTCATACCTATACTTGTTATGTTGTACATGTTTGACAAGACATGTTGACTAATAATTAAATAAATAAATGGGCCAGTTGCAGAAAAAAAAGCATCAGGCTGAATTCTGCACTGCTGGCCTTCCGTGAATCCCATGAATCTCCTTAATTAGAGAAGAGAGGAGAGATTTGCTGCTCTAAAAGTCAAAACATATTTAATGAGAACTTAAAACTGCATGTCGATCTTCCTCCTCCTCACATTCCTAAGCATTCCCATTGACTTATGTTTTGATAATCCAGCCAGTCAAAAACCACCCAGGATTAACAAACCACAAATATTTAACTCTGAAGAAGCATTTCTTTCAAGGGTTCCACTTAACAGTTAGTGTTCATATCATATATGTTGCTATAGATTTTTTACTGAAATATTTTAAAAAAACATACTTTGATAAAGCTTCAGAGATCTATATGTCTAAAAGTTATTTGATAGGTATTTGGGTACTCTAATTGCTGCTAGAATAATTTCAATTGACTGAAGTCCTTACTTAATGACTGCATTTTGGATTGGCAACTTCATTGTTAAGTGATGCAATTGTTAAGTGAAACATCAGATGACTGGGTCACACTTATGAGGTCAGTTCCATTTAAGGTCATCAAGCGAATCACCCACAGTGGTGAAGTGCAATTTCACACGACCATGGAAATCTCCTATGGAGCATTTTTTTGTGGAGGATGGGAAAAAATGAATTGATTTATGGATTTGTTGATTTAAAAGGGTTGACTATGGGGACATGTTGCAACTTTAAAGTGGAAGGAAAGATCATGAATTTGTTGTAAAGATCTTTTTTCTTTTCTTTTCTTCAGCCTTTTCTACTTCTTTCTTATTTTTCTTTTTTAATGTCACTCTATAAAATTTCATGCTTATCTTATAGTATATGAAAACCTTTAATAACAATTATAAAATGAATACCCACAAGCAGCAGCACCCCTCTATTTAGCAAGCTCCCTCCCTCCAAATTGAATGCATGTTTTTGCAGGTAAGGTATTCAGCAGGTTGCAAATGGTCTGCATTAACACAATATCACCTAGCTTATGTTTGCATTGTCTCACACACAATGCAATTTTGTTAGGGGGGCCCTAAACTCTGGGGGCATCAGAGGGGGATGAAGTTGGCAAGGCGGGACTCCCAGCCCGAGAGAACCAGCTGTCTTCACAACAGGGAGCAGCCCAGGATCCCGGAAGTGAAGGGAAGGCCCAAAACTGAAGCCCAGCATAGTCTTCCAACCCAGCATTTCTCAATATATTCTGGAAAAAAAGGAGTAAACAAATAAAGGGCCAGTGTATGACCTTGGATCACTCCTTTCTCAGTTTTGAACTATTCTGGTTTCTTCATTTTTTGTGTAAACTCTTCCTTCCTGGTCATCCCACAAATTCTTCAAGAGAGAGATGAATGGCCCGTTACAAGTCCCTACTTTTAAGAGTGATGCACACTTTGTTGCAGCCAAAGGTCTTGTGTAATCAATAAAGGAGAAGCAGCTGTCTTTGGGGCGCAATCTTGCCTCTCCCATTTTCTGCCAGAGGGATCATGGGTGAAGCTCCTCTGAGCTCCAAGTCCAGCTTGCCCATCTGGCAGGTTCTCCATCCGTGGACTGGCCATGCCTGCGCTGCAGAATCCCCCCCCCTCTTCTAGCAGGTCTGATAGGAGCAACGGTTGCAGCTGGAGCCTCCTTTAGCAGGGTGCTTTGATGCTTACAAGCCAATCAATACAAATTGGTCTCTTGCAGTCTGTTAGCCACTGTTTATCAAATCACTGGCTTATCAAATTCATTTACCACTTGAAATGCATCGGCTACGTCAACATTCTAACTAGTACAGTTATTACTTTGTCATGTAGTGATGTTTTCAGCAATATTTCCTAGGAACCTTCACTTTCCAGAACATTTGGCTCTAGATCAGTGATCAAAAATTTGTAGGTATTTTGTTGTGCTCAGAAGTCCATGAATACAGTAGATTATTTCATTTTTTTTCTCCTCTTGTCCTTCCCATTTGATTGTTCGCCTCCGTTGCTTTGTGTAACTTATATAGGAAGGATTTCTGCTGCCTTCTAGTTCTGGGGAATCAGTGTTTACTCGGGAAGTTTGCCTTCCCATAGTGCCTTTTACCCCTCCGCATCTGGCAACGCTTCTCTTTGCTTCCTCTCGGTCAACGTGATGTTGTGATGTTGCAGCCCACAATTCTCCAGGAATCCCATTTAACAGATCTAACCTGGTAAATCTACTTTTCAGCTCCGCTTTATCATTGTGAATTCTGTAAATCAGAACTTGCTGATCGAGTGATTTCCTTTTCTTTGTTCCAGTATATTTTTACCAGAAGGTGTTTGTGATCTGAGCCAAAGGCAGCCTCCGGACTTCTATTGCTTGACTCAATAGAGCAGGGGTGTCAAACTCGATTTCATTGAGGGCCGCATCAGGGTTGTGTTTGACCTCGGGGAGGGGGGCATGGGGGCATGGCCAGGGTGGGCATGGCCAGCTCGATGTCACTCCTGTCTGGGGCACCTGTGGTGGCCCGAGTGCTCTGCCAGTGAAAACGGGCTCCCAAGCTCTGTTTTTCCTGGCAGATAGTTGCAGGAGGCTGTGGCAGCTGGAAATGGAGCTTGGGAGCCTGTTTTTGCTGGCAGGTCCTTCACTGTTTCGAAGGCAGCCCCGCGGGCCAGGTCTAAGTACGCCATGGGCCGCATTCGGCCCCCGAGCCTTGAGTTTGACACCCCTGGAATAGAGGGTCTCTATCATTGCTTGCAGAGCAAATGGTCAGTCTGATTTCAGTGTGATCTGTCCAGGGCTAACTATGCACAGGACCATCACTTAGGCAATGGACAGTGATGTTATTTATGACCAATACTGGATTTTCTTGGCCGAATGCTCTTAATGGGTCAGCAGTTTCATTCTCCCATAATACCAGAAGCAGTTTTCCTTCCAGGCTCCTCTCGTTAATTTGGTACTGTGTCAACTGGCTCTTGAAACCCCATCAAAAGAGTCCAACTTCTCCTTCCATTGTGATTGGAGCTGAGATTCAGGTGGTCCTAATATTGACTAGTTTCTCTTGGAGATGCCAAGATGGATGTCCACATTTTGTTTTCTTCACTCTGCTGTGATGCAGAGTTTTTTCTGTTTTAATTCTTCGTCTTATTTTGTTTCATCTCAGACACTGGGCCAGGTGGCCAATCAGAGTGTTTCTTCAAAGGATGCCAGACTGATTCCATTACTACTCAGGGGCACCAAAAAGTAACTGGGAAATATGTGTTTTTATATTGTATTTCATCTTCAGGAAGAAGAGCAGCATTTGAATGATTTTTTTGGACTCAGGGGCCAGAACGACTCGACCAGATTCTTTTTTTTTTTTAAATAATCTTTATTTACATTTTTCATTAAAAAAAAACAAAAAATAACAACACACCATATAAATAACATATAAGACAACATAACAAATAACAAACATATCTGCAAGTACATTATGTTCCGAGGGAGACAGAACAACTTATATCTCTTTATACATCAATTAGGTCTATCCGACCTCACTTTATTAGTATAATATAGATTTCTCAGTTAATACCTTTTCTCTTTTCAATTGGGTTGTGGTTTTCTCTTCGCTAGCCAAATATATAATTTTTCCCAGGATAAACATGTTTGTGTTTGATCTTTATCTTTTAATTTTTTAGTCAATTTATCTGCTTCCGCACCAGATTCTTGATATCTCCTTCAGCTTCCCTCCAATCACGACTGCTTCAGTCGCTCTTCCAGCCAAGCATTCCCGAGGCTCTCAGGCCTGCAGCCCCAGGATCCCCTCAGCTTTGTCTCCTTGCTGGCCGGACCTGCCTTCTTGGCCAGCCACTAGTGCTTAAAACTGTCAGATCTGATGAAGCAAATTCATCTGCCTTTGGGAGAGGTTGCCTGTTGCACCTCTGTGTGAACTACTGAGGACCTGAGTTGGCTAGTTCCTTTCTTTTTATGGATCACAGTGAGGATAGCAACTGACGCAGAAAAACAACCGTTTTTTTCTGGGTCACATCCTGAATGTTTGGCATTTATCATGGTGTCATGATCAAAGTGAGCTCAAATAATTATGACACAACAAGAAGAGAAACTTGACTGTTTATCAACATCTGAATAATTCTTTTTTCAACAGAGGGTTCAAGAAAAGGGCTTTTGAGCAATCCTGTCAAGTTTTCTGGAGATGTTTTGCTTAAGGAGCAAAATCCCAAGCATGTTTCTCTCTTATTTCATTTTTCTTTAATGTTAAACTATAGGTGAACTTTTAACACTGTTAATTGAAATCATATTGCTTGAATTAGCATTCATAAGATATTGGAAAAAAGAATTCAACAATTATATTTCTGTTTGTAGGTTACGTTACTAATATTATTATGTTTCTCCAAAGAGGAAGAAGAAAGAAAACCAGAAAGAACTGTTTTGTAAGCAGATAATTCTTCCAAACTCTAAAAATTGGCTCTAAAAATGAGATTATTTAATTCAGCAAAGTGCGACTTGGGTAACAGACATTTGAAAAACTGAATTAAAATTGTGCACAAGCCAGAAAGGAAGGAAAGGAACCCTTGGTGGTGGTGCTGGTACCAGCAGCAAAATTCTCACATGAAACCAAATTCCATAATTTGAAAATGAGCTTTTCCTTTAACAATTCTGCCCCCTCGGTGCTGCCAGGAAGAGAGGGGGAAAAGCCCCCTTTCCCCCCCATCACAAATGAGTCGCTCTGTCCAAAGGAAACGAAGACCAATTTGGAAGCAGCCCAAGTATGTGAACACCAAGGAGAGCATTAAGTTAATGTAAATAGTTTCTGTTTTGCAAACTGAACTCCAACAGATGATATTGGATGACTGTAAATTTTATGGCAGAGCACTTTTAATAATACACTTTTGTGTGTGTGTGCGGGTGCACGCATGTGCGTGTGATGGGGAGGGAGAGGGAGAGAGAGAGAGAGGGAGAGCAGAAGCAGAATCTACACCATGTCCAAACCCAGAGTATAATGCTCTGGGAAGCTTTGAGAGGCCTTTAAATTCCTCCAGCAGGGGCTGAATGAGAGGTCTCACAGCTGGGTCACTGAACCAGTCAGCTGGGTCATAAAACACAGATTATTCCATCATGGTGATGGAAGCCCAGAGGGATAAAACTACATTTGCCAACCATGCCATGTTATTAAGACTTGTTTCAAAGCAAGAATCGGTCCAAACACTTTCGCCTTGTTTCCTCAAAGAACTGTGGGACCGCATCACCCTCAAAATCACATTTCTAAGTGTCCCCCCCCCCAGCTCTATAAAAGGCAGACAATAATACATCACCATCACTAAAATAGATTAGGACCCCCTCCCCCTGCCAACATGGCTGATAATCACGAAAGCTTCTATGCAGCTATTGACTAAGTGAGGGGAAGAGTCATTCCTGGGTGTGATATTTTGCTGTATTCAGTTCTGCTGAATTCGTGAATTCCACTTCAGCTCCCCGAATACATAAACTGCAACCCCGTAAAAATGATAAATTAAATCAGTTGATAACTGATTGCAAAGTTTCACACAGCTGAGTTAAGAACATTTCTGTTATATCATTGTAATGCAGCACAATTTTTGTGTGTAATTGCACAGAAATAAGAACATTATGGTTAGAATCCCAGCCCAAGTCAACAATCCACTGGGCTAATGCCTACAACAGATTTCCTACAAAGATCAAAATAAAACATCAGATCCTACATGAAAAACTCAGTAAAGAGCAGAGGGTTGGAGAGAAGCAGAAGTTCAGCAATGGTTTGCAAAACGCCTGCTGCATTCTCCTTGTGGGAAACTCTGATGATGTTATCTAGTTGGGTCTGCAAATAACAACAACAACAACAACCAAGCTCAGAGAGCACCAAGGACCCTTCATGCTAGGAAGTCCTCAGCAGGAAGCCCCCTTCTAGAGGAATGGCTTTTTGGCATGGCCATCAGAGTGTCTCCCCCTCCGCCTGCACCGCCCCAGCAATGCACAGCCCACTGCTCTGAGCACCCCCTTCCTTGTCCCTTGGGTTGGGGCCCCCAATCAAGGCAAAGAGCACTGCTTGGCCCCATTCCTCCTTAGCTGCAGTAACAAGCCCTGGCAACAGGGGGTGTTGCTCTCACAAACACTGTCAGCAAATACATTGTTAACACTACAGCCATCAGCCAAAGCAACAATGGGACCATTTATTGTTGTTAATTTCAAATTCCAGAGGAGACAGGCATTACTATATTCCCTTTTATTCTTTTATCCGCTATTCTATGCTTTTAACCCTTGAGCATTTTTGACATAAAGTTGCTTTGAGCTATAGAAAACAGATGCCAGAGAATATGCATTAAAACATCCCACTTAATCATTTCCAGCCGTATGAATTACTTACCTCATCTCCAATCACAACTTCTTCCCTGGGACTGTGGAAAAGATATTCGTACAGTGTATAATGTTGGAATAAACTGAAAGACAAGAAAGTGGACATTTTTTTTTTTTAGGAGCATATGTCAGTTTTGGAAGACAGTTTTCCTTTTTGCCTCCTAACTGCCACATTCGTTGGGGGTGTTCCTTGGAACCCTGACAGCACACAGGGTCCATGTTGCTTCTAAAAAGGGGCTCTTTAACCACACAGCCCAAGACCCTAAAGCTCTAGCTCAGGGGTCTGCAACCTTAAACACTCAAAGAGCCATTTGGACCCGTTTCCCACAGAAAAGAAAACACCGGGAGCCACAAAACCTGGGTGGGCGTGGCCAACTCGACATCACTCCCTTCCACCAGTCACATGACACCCCCCCAGCCACGCCTACCCAGCCAGTCATTAGGACAGAAAACCAGTTGTTAAAAAACACCAGGAATCACAAAACCCTTTTGACATCTCTCCCTCCCTCCCTCCCCCCCTCTCTCTGTATCTCTCTCTCCCACTCTCTCTGTATCTCTCTGTCTCTGCCCCGGTTGCTTCTCCATCCCCCACCATCACCCTTACCTTCTCAGGCCAGGCAAGGAGTGACTGGGAGGGGAGGGAGAGGGGCGGGGCCAGCCAGTGGTGGGATCACTTGACATGGAGCCACAGCAGAGGGCCCAAAGAGCCACATGCAGCTCTGGAGCCGCAGGTTGCTCACACCTTCTCTAGCTAAATTTCATAACCCCAAACCCTGTTCCTCTCTCTTGTTCACTGTTATAAAATCCTGCAGTGAGGTAATAATTCCCACTAAATGCAGAACTAAGTTTGCAGCAAAATTGTATAGCTGTGATTTCTGATCTGCTTCACAAAGCTGCTGTGAAGGTGGAAAGCAAGACATCCCATCACCTTGGAGGGAAGGAAGAAGAATAAATGCATTGTGGTGAGAAATTGTGAGAACTCTAACAGTAACAGAGTTGGAAGGAACCTTGGAGGTCATCTAGTCCAACCCCTTGCTCATGCAGGTGACCTGTACTAGGGATTCGAACCGTCAAACTGCCGACCTCTCTGATCAACAAGCTCAATGTCTTAGCCACTGAGCCACCTACTCTGGAAGGGAGCAGGGTCATTTGCAAAGTAACTTGACCTTCCTTTGTCAGTCAGGTTTTGCTGACCATGGTGAATCCGGGTTGATCCCTTCAGGATGGCCTTGGGATCTGGGCTTTCTGCCTGGGGAGGGGGAGGGGAGAAGAATGTGTCTGCCAACTGACGACTGCCCTTCTTCCCTCTGAACCCAGGCTCATCACCCAGCTAAGAAACGAGGCGGCTTGGGCAACCCCTGGGTTTCTCCTGGTCTGAACAGATTTTCCTTTTTTGTATCAGACACAGAATGCTCTTGACATGCATTCTGGCTGCTATTGAGGGAGAGAGTTTTGGCATAACATGACAAAGGATTACAGATGTGAACTAAACAACAAGGCAGGCTTTTTCACGACAGCCATGTAAGCATCTGAAAGCGATTAATGCAGACGGACATCCCTCCTTTGACTTTTTTCTGTAGGAAAATGTCATCAAAGAGGCCGATGTTGGGGTTGGTGATACAAAGGGAACTGGGTGGGAGAGGAGGGGGACAGTTACCAATCACCTGCCCTGGAAACTGGGCATTTCTCTCTTTTCTCCTTGCAAAATAAATAAATAAATAAATAAAAAATCTCCACCAAAACTAGAGGGAGGAAGAAATTGTCAATATTCTTGGGAAGAAAAAAACCCACCAACTCCATCTCTGGAAACAGATCAAGAAATATTTCTGTCGAGGAATCTAGCTATTTCTTCTACCAAAGACCTCTGCTAAGAGTGGAAGGACCCAGGCAAGCTCCATTTTCAAAGCTCCCAGAGGTTGGGAAGCAGGTTCATTTCATTTCATTTTCTGAAATTGGCTTCTGCTCTGAAAATTAGTTGAAAATTCCACAGATCCAGGCTTCTTCTACTATTTCAAAGCCAATAAACATTTCCATGTATCAAAGGCAAAGGGCAGGGAAGGGCCTTCTGTTGGGGTCTTCCAGGAAGCATCCAACTTGGGCCATCTAGCTTAGGGGTCTCCAACCTTGGCAACTTTAAGCCTTGGAGGACTTCAACTCCCAGAATTCTCAAATTCAACTCCCAAAGCTGGCTGGGGAATTCTGGGAGTTGAAGTCTGCCAAGGCTTAAAGTTGCCAAGGTTGGAGACCCCCGAGCTAGCTGATCCCCCCTCCCCCCTCGAGGAGGAGAAATAAAAGGGGCTTTCTTCCTTCTCTAAGCAAATTAAAGGCATTAGTTTTGCAGTATAAATCCAAATGTGCTCCCTCAAAATATCTTGCTAGAAGATGTCATGTTTCCATGAGAAATGTTAGGGTAAGACATACAAACATTTAATCACTTACTCAATTTATTAAAATCCTAATGATTAATTGACTAATTAATCCATTACCCAGTGAAGGCTATCTAGTTTCATATTACGAGAATTAGTGCCATCAACTTAGCAACTGATAATCAATTTATTTTTTTTTGCTAGTGTAATTACTGGGGGGTTCAAAGTGCCACCAACAGTCAAAACCCAAACCTGACTCATTCATGAAAGCAACACAAGGGACCCCGCACTAGCTTCCCAATGCCCAACCAGCACTGAAGGGCCACCTCCTCCTAGCAGTGCTGAAGGATGAGGAAGGCCTACCTGCTCTTCACGTAATTGATGATGGCTTTGGCTTGATCTACGGTGAAGAACTCAAACCCGCCGCTTATCTCTGAATTGCTCAGCCCGATGCCAGCCATGGTGCTCGCAAGTTCCTGGATGTTCTCTTCCAGGGTCATGTGATAGGCTGCAATGCCAAGGGAAGGAGAGTGAGCACCACAGGTGGGTTTCAGCAGGTTCTGACCAGTTCTGGAGAACCGGTAGCGGAAATTTTGAGTAGTTCGGAGAACCAATAAATACCACATCTGATTGGCCCCATCCCATCTATTCTCTGCCTCCCGAGTCCCAGCTGATCGGGAGGAAATGGGGATTTTACAGTATCCTTCCCCTGCCACACCCACCAAGCCACGCCCACCAAGCCATGCCACGCCCACCAAGTAATCCAATAGTAAAAAAAATTGAATCCCACCACCTGTGGTTCTATGTGGCTGCAATGCGCAAAGAGTTCTCTAGCAAACCCACTCCAAAGAGATGTCTTCACATGGCCATTGGCTTCCATACTCTGGATCATGTGAAAACTAACACGCGCATTGAAGAAAAGCCTTTGCACACATAACACAAACATAGAGTGACAGAGAAGGGTATGGCTTATCAGGGAAATGCTCCCAAGCATGCTGGGACATCCCTATGGTTACCCCCCATGTGTTTTCCTCGACTGAGGCTCCAAGGGGTGAATCAGTTCCTGGAAAAAGTAGGAGCAGACCTTGGCAAAGCTGGAACCAGGGGAAGCCTATTTTCAGCAGACTGGAGTGGCTGTGCTGGTCAGGAGGTCTATGAATTGTCCTGCCTCTGAACTAACTGCCTGTCCGCTAACTCTGAACTGAGTTAATGGACGGGGACTCAAGATTTAAGCTCTGCAGATCCTCACTGGTGAAGATTGTGGTGGTGGGCTCAGCACAAGAGTTCTGCTGAAACCACGCAGACCCTTAGAAGTCAAAATGTTATTGGACTCAAACCAGTTTCCAAGAAAATATTGAACCACCATTTTTCTGGATTGATCCCTGCACTAGGGAGTGGGATGGACTGGAGAACTTCCAAGACCTCTTCCAACCCTAAGGTTCTATGATGTGGACAAGTCTACACCAAGGAAATTTAATCTTTGATTGGACCTCCTTCCAGGTTTCATAGAACTTCTCAGTCCTTGGTATCTCCATAGGTGAGATGCTCTGGATGCCAAATGTTCTCAAGATAGTCAATCTGCTGTGCTGGCCAGTAGTGGGTTTCAAATCCTGGCGGTTTGCTATCGGTAGCGCGTGGGCGTGCGGCACTTCTGTGCATGCGCAGAGCGTTTTTTATGACGTCTGGATGGGTGGGCGGAGCCTCCCACTTCCGCCACTACCTGTTTGTCAAAACCGGGGCAAACCGGGAGCAACCCAGCAGTGGTGCTAGCCCAATGGAGGGTCAGTCAGGGAGGCTGTGGGGGCAAAGGGCTTGAAAGGGCAGGCCTTTTCTTCTGCCCATCGGAAAAACCAGTTATCCTCTGTGTGGGCTGTGGGGTGAAGGGGGCTGGCCTGCCCTGGCCTATGTCCAAGTAGGCCAGGAGATGTTAGATCTAACGCAGCAGCCTGACCTCAGCCAAGAGTTGAGAAGCCAATCTTTAATTGCTTGGATTTGTTCATTCAGTTTAAATGGATATATACAATGGCGATGTAAGATGATGTTTTAGTAAATCAATTTTAAAGTAAGTTCTCAGGATATAAAGCAGATGTGCACAACCAGAGATGCTCCAAGTTCTTTACTCTAATGGGCACACAGTGATCTTCTTTTAATCTTAAGCGTTCAGCAGCCACTGAAAGATGTTTTAATCCCTCCTGGTTTGTCAGATACACTGGAAGATGAAACATGATACAGCCACAACACCCTTTCCCTTCTTGCTCTGTTGCAGATGCTCTGACACTTTCCATTACGTTACAGATAAAGCTGAGATTCATATATTAACAAAGTTATACAAATGCCACTTTTAAAATATAGCTAATATAGACTGTAATAAAACCCTTTTTGGAAAACAAGAACCAGAGTGATTTTGATTTTCCACCCATAGTTCCAGATGGGCTTTTTTGCAAGAGGTAAACACTCCAGATAAACCCTAAAATGCTAGAGAGTTTTCAGTTCAAGCGCCAGAGCCCCTTGTCACAAATTTCTTCATAAGCTAGATAACTCTCTCTTTTAGGAGAAATATTGGTTTTCCCTATAAAGCGATGCCAAGCCGCCTTTGTCAAAAGGATGGCTGATTCCTGTCATGCAATTCTAGCTTTGTTTTTGCTCAAATCCCAGGAGAGAAATCAACACGCCTGGCATTTGCCAAGCTTGAGTGCAAACAGAGCGCTTGCTGATGGGCAGGTATTGCTGTCCTGGGCAGGCGAGGGGGTCCAGGGAGGGCGCTCCGCGGCTTCAGAAGCTGCATGGCTCCATGGGCTGAACTTACCTCCCATAATAACCTGTGGCTGTTTGAGCTGTGAAATATCTCAATAGAAACCTGGTTAGATCCATCTCTCTTCTTCTGGCATTTTTGTGGCAAGATAATTTAAGACACCAGAGCAACTTAAGGCCAGCACTAACTGTGGTTTGCAATTCCATGTTAATTGGGTCAGCGTGCTGGAATGCCAGCTCTAATCAAACCATATTTGTGGCCAGGTTCAGATGTTAAGTCATTATTTGGCATAGATGTGAGCAAGTTCTGAGGACTCAAAAGGCTTCTATTTTTTTATTTTTATTTTTTTAATTTGATTTATATGCCGCCCTTCTCCGGAGACTCAGGGTGGCTTACAGTGCGTTAAGCAATAGCCTTCATACTTTTGTATATTTTATACAAAGTCAGCTTATTGCCCCCACAAATTGGGTCCTCAATTTACCTACCTTAGAAAGGATGGAAGGCTGAGTCTACCTTGAGCCTTGGAGAGATTCGATCTTACTTTAATTGCAGACAGCTGTTGTTAAATTACAGTGCTTAGTCTGCAGAGCTATCCAGGCTCCTATTTAAATTCCCCACTTCTGGGGGTGGGAGTGGGGGCACTGGAGGAGGTGTGCTATGAGGCCTACTATTTATTTAGTGTGGTTGTAGACCACTCCCATTGATACAAATACAAAAAGGGGAGTCAGGGTGGGAACTTCCACTACACCCACCCATCACAGGGAAAATAGTGCCCAAGAGCCACAATCCATTTCTAGGATTTGTTGCCATAAACAGCTTTGAAATGTCTTGGCATAGAGAACGGTATACAAATACCAGGAATAAATAAACATATTGTCCTTTCAATAAGAGCAGCCAGTGAATTCAGGGTAAAATCACAATTTAGAGGGGCCAGGGACATTCCCAAATAACTCTGCCCCTAATCAAAAGAGTGCAGAGAAGAGCAACAAAGATGATTAGTCATGATAGCAGTGTTCCAATATCTCAGGGGCTGCCACAAAGAAGAGGGAGTCAAGCTATTCTCCAAAGCACCTGAGGGCAGGACAAGAAGCAATGGATGGAAACTAATCCAGGAGAGAAGCAACTTAGAACTAAGGAGAAATTTCCTGACAGTTAGAACAATTCATCGGTGGAACAACTTGTCTCCAGAAGTTGCGAATGCTCCAACACTGGAAGTTTTTAAGAAGATGTTGGATAACCATTTGCCTGAAGCGGTGTAGGGTTTCCTGCCTAAGCAGGGGGTTGGACTAGAAGACCTCCAAGGTCCCTTCCAACTCGTTTATTCTATAGTCTAATATTCTTATATACAGTAATCCAATGGAGTATGGGTACATTCATAAGATGCTGCTGAACTTACTCTCCAGATTATCCAGCAGCAAATTGAGGAGAGTCAGGAACCCCCCAACCTGCACAGATGAAAATTCTAATCCTTTGGCCCACCAGAATCCAGAGACATAATAATCCAGTAATGCAGCTTCTTTCAAAGATGTCAGTCGATGCGTGAGATTCAGAAACTCTTCCAAACTCCTGTAGTTGAAAAATATCGGAATATCAGAACACAAAAACACACCTGTCTGTGAAATTGTGCCAATTTACTTTGCAAACCCAGGAATGAGCGGAAATCGGTCTCCAAACTTTGGACCAAAACCAGTGCCAGAAACTGAACCATTTAAGTTTAAGCTGCTTCTGGAGCAGGAGTCTCCAACCATGGCAACTTTAAGACTTGTGGATTTCAACTCCCAGAGTTCCTCAGCCAGCAAAGGTGGCTGAGGAACTCTGAAAGTTGAAGTCCACAAGTCTTAAAGTTGCCATGGTTGGAGACCCCTGTTCTGGAGGACAGATTTCTCCACATGGATTTTCGTACAAACAAAAACCTGAAATTTTGAAAATATTTTAATACCACAGCTAGGCACAGTCAATGTCTACAACTGCATGGGGAGGGCCACAGTCGGTGGCATGTTGAGGAATGTGACTTTGTCCCTGAACCAGGAGTGAAGAATGACACCGCGACCACCCACAGAAACTCCGTCTCTCTTTAAAAGGGAAGAAGATACACATCACAGGAGCCCAGGCCACGGGGTTCCCCTCACACACAGATACACTCCAAACGCAAACCAATTGGCTGCTGCCTCGACAGATGATGGCAAGGGCAAGATCTGTCGATGTCCCATCGAACTTACTTCTCAACTCCTGCAACATCTTGTTCCAACATAATGCTAACCTCAGCAAACGATAGAAATCTCCAAGCCATTACTTCTTCATCTTTATTAAATTTGTCTTCATCCTACAGCAAAACAATGAATAGCATCAGTACAATAGCATCCAGTACATTCAATCTCAAGGATTTTTTTAAAAAAAATTAGTGCATAAAGAAAAACAATGGCAACTGTCAACACCAATTTAGCTGATTTACAACAGGAGCAGGAACAGACTAGATAAGAGAAGAATAATTGGCCTTCCATTTGCAAATGAATTTTTTAAAAAGACAATTCAACGCAGCAAAGCAGAAATTCTTATTTTTGCTAGGTCACCACTGGCCCTTGAGCAAATTTCAAACACACCCTGCAGGCCTCTGCCAGACCTTTGGCAACAGCTGTTGTTCCTCCTGCAATCAGCAAACGGGGATGGAAAGGGCTACGTGAGAAATTACAAAAAAGGGCTCAAATTTCAGAAAGGCAAGCGCTCTGTTATTGTAGTTTTGGCACCAGTTTTGGTAACTTTTAGGAAAATTCTATCCATTCCTCTCAACATATCAGAATCAAAAACAGGGATGTGGTTTTGCAGCAGGTATGTATGTATGTATTATAATTATTTATTATTTATGTATTATTTATGTATTATTATTTGTTATTATTTAGAATTATGATTAATTAACTAATTATTATTTATTTATTTATAAAATTATTTATTAATTATCCATCCATCCATCCTCACCCACACAAATCTGTGCACCAGCCCAATCGGCCAAGGCCCAGGGCAGCCAGAGGAAGACCAGCTGTCCTCAAAGATGCCCCAGATACCTGAAGTGGGAGGGGGGCCTATGCCTTTCTAGGCCACAGCCACAATGCCCGCCTGGCAGGAGCCTGTGCTTGCCACACGGCCTTTCTCCGAGGCTGCTCCAGTCCAACCAGAACCGGATCCCGTGTGCAGCTGCTGCTTCTTTGCTTTCTTCTTCAGCCAGGACATTTCTTCTGCCCCCACCCCCTTCCTCCTCCTCCTCCTCCTCCTCGCCCTTCGAGAGATGTGAGGGAGAAGCGCCTCTGTCCCCCGCCAAGGTCCTGAACGGCAAGCAACCCAAACGCCACTCTGGGACCAAACGGCGACCCCGCCAGCGCCCCCCCCCCGCACAATCCCAGCCCGGCGCTTTGGAACCGTCCCGGGCGAGGAGAGCGGCTGCCTCCAAGCGCCCTGGCCTGACCCGGAGGCTGCCCGGGAAGCGGAGCCCGTACCGGCAGCACTGATTGGCCGCTCCCCCTGGTCGCCTCCGGCGCCGCCGCTGCCCTGGTCGCCATGTCGCCGCCGCCGCTGCCGCCGCTCGGTTGCCGGGCAGCCGGGCCACGCTGCCCCCGCGGGAGAGCCGCCCTCGCGCCGCCCGCCTCGCCGCCTCCCTGCAGCCTGGACAGGCGGGCTTGGGCCAAGCGAGGGACGGGCGGAGAAGTCTCCGGGAGCGGCGCCTGAGCCGGCCTGGGATGCCCGGGCTCTCTAGTCCAGGGGTCTCCAACCTTGGCAACTTTAAGCCTGGTGGACTTCAACTCTCAGAATTCCCCGGCCAGCAAAGCTGCCAAGAGACCCCGGCTCTAGGATCCCAGGCAGGAGGGAGGGAGGGCCAAAGCTGGGCCAGCTCTGCCTTCTGTCTCTCCGCCTCTCTCTTGGCCCCCCCCTCGCGTTTGTGTGCCCGGCCCTCTCTTTGGGCAAAGCCTTCCGACCTTGGGAAGCATTCAGAAGCTTCAGCTGGTGCAAAACGTGGCAGCCCACAGAGTGACGGCTGCATCCTGAGACACTCAAGTGGCCCCACTGCTCCCAGAGCTGCGTGGGATGGCAGTTGACTTCCTGGTGAGATTTGTGGCCCCCTTTAAGGCCCTGCCTGGATCCAGAGCAGGTTATCTGAAGGGCCACTTTCTCCCCAGTTCAAGCCCTGGAGGAAGAACGTCTGTACACCTGGTGGGAGTGTGATTTGCCATTTGCCATCACTGCTCAACATTCAGGGGAAACTCTTTACACAGAAGGAGGGCAGGTTGTGATGGTAGGCTTGGAATTTGGAAGACACCTGCTTTTGTGTCTTTTCTTTTTTGTACAATTTTGATACTGCATTAGGTTTGATTGACAGGTGAGTAATTCTCTATGACTTTGAGGGAGGAGACTTTTGATAGGCGATCTTGCTGATGGTTAACCATGCGGATGAGGCCTAGAAATCAAGTAAAAGAGAAATAACTAAACCAATAACAGCCTTGCTGAAAGCCTCCAGAAGAACAGACCATGTTCGGGAGCTACAGGAGGAATGCTGAGCATGTTAGAAAACTCCCCGGCAATCCCATTTAATTCTCCCCATTTTTCTTCTGTCTCGCAGCGGACTGTGTCTCTAGCTTAAAATAGCATCTTTAATTGACAATAATAGATGTCTATTTAGCAGAGGAGGAAATAACAGCCACTATGCTGCTATCCACTGTAAAGTGTTGCAGGAAATTCATACATTTGTAGACATTTGCAAGGCTTTGGCTGCACCATCCAACAATTGAGCAAAATGCTGCAACTGATTCTTCGAGGCACCAGAGGATCCCTCAGCACTCAAGCAGCAAAGTGGGGTGGGGGTGGAGTTGAAATTGGGCCTATGGAGGATCTGGCAGAGGGTCTGAGAAGCAGAGGAAAAGGAGACCCCACCCTCCAAATGTAAAAGTTGAGCTTTGGGTTTAACGCTTAGAAAAGGGCTGGGATAGGAGGGCCAGAGGAAGAAGGCTGAGGAAGCTGCAACCCAGGGAAACTGATGCCTTTTCGTAGACTCTTTGGGTCTGAACAGGCCCTGCCAGAGTGGTGAATGTGGTGAAAATTAATTTTTTTGCGATTTTTTTCCAATGAGGGGTTCTAAAAATATGTGTTTTTACACCAAGAATTCAAATCTGCTCTTATTTTTGTAATTGCACAACATTTAGCTTGGTACGGTAAATCCACATCTGATCATATACACCCCCCCCACACAAATACTGTTAACTTTGTGGTCTCAAAATTACACCTTGTGCTACAAAAATCTGCATGATTTTCTGCATGAATCTTATCTAGCTAATCAAAAAATAATCCATGCGATCATAAACTAACATCAGAAAGCAAGTTATCTGAGTTACAAAAACATTTAAGTGAGTTTCATCAAGTCTTGTTTTGATTCGTTCTTCGACATCAGCCGCCAACTTGCTTCTTGGCCTCTGATAGGATGTTTCTCATGTGTCTACACTCTGCTTGCTGCCTCTGTGACCTCTTTCGCACATCTCTCTATTGATTGGGCATGACAGGGTCACTGTGGTACTTGCATTGGTTCATCAATGAACTTCTTTAGTTCCACTGTAGTCAGTTTGCACATCAAAGGTGGCTCTCATATACACCTTCAGACCAGTCAATCAGCTCCAGTAGAGTGAATGCTCTGGCTTGACCTCTACTCAGTGCATGGCACCACCTTCACAGCCAGTATTAACATTTGTAGAATCTCCTCCAATGGCCTTCAAGCTTTTGTCAATGTCTTTCTTCTTCCTGAAATACACCAGATTATCTGCAATCACTTGAGCAGGTTTTCCTGTTTTTGAGCTTTTCTCTGGAGGAAAATGATAAAGATATCTTCCACCCGGCTCACTGTGATCCTCCTACAAAGACTTTTAAGAGGAAAATTTAAAAATAAAAGGCAGGAATGTACCATTTGGTAGAAAACAAGCAAGGTCCCCATATCAGGGGTGGGTTCAAACCTTTATTACCGGTTTGCAACGGGGCCGCGCACATGCGCTCGCTTCACTCACACATGCATTCTTCTGCCCATGCACAGAAGCATTTTGATGATATCGGGGTTGGTGGGCAGAGCCTCCCGCCGGTTTTACTACCGGTTCTATAGAACCGGTGCGAACCAGGGGCAACCCACCACTGCCCCATATCTTTACCCTACACATCTTTTGAGAAAGCGAGCAGACGAGGTCTGAGTAAGTAAGGCAGCTTTGATTTGAGGTGATGTGGAGAACTCAATTTCTGTGGCTCTGCAGTTTCCCTGCAGCCAGATGTGTCCTGGGCATATTGCAGTACAACACAGAAGCCTCTTTCCAGGTTTGCAGAAGCTTTCTGGGACCCCAGCAGCTGGAGGAAGGTGGCCAAGGAATGAGATCCTGGAAGCTTCAGCTTGTTCCAAAGCTGGTGCTGTGTTTAGGAGCAGGAAACATCCTGCTTTTCAAAGCACAAAAGCTTCCAAGGCACTAAATATGGAGTTTAGAATAAATTCATCGGGAAGTTCAATTTTAGAATCAATTCTCGGTTCAAGGAATCCATAAGACTGATTGAAATAAAATAAAATAAAATAAATGAAAAGCAAGCAAACAACTGGGTTGCAAAAATGCAATTACTGGGAAAACAGCCCCATTTGCCTGATTGAAAGTGCTGTCATGCTGTTATTAAAATATCTTTTGATGGATTGTAAATGGTGCAGATAGTTCATAAAGGAGCACAACGGATTTGTCTTAAGGAAAAAAAATGGGCTTCATTTTGAAGAGGGAAGCAATCATTTTGATCGGGTGTTGATTGAAATCGCTCGCACCAAACACGCGTTCCTCGTTTTGAAACAGACACCTGTCTGGCTGGGATCTGATTTAGTGCATTCTTGCCATGAGATCCAATTCATCTCTAGGCCAAGAAGACTGGCTAATTGAAATATTCCATAGATATTTTTGAATGCATTATTTTGCTGCCAAAGAAGCTTGTATGTGACAAAAATTCTTAAAAGTTTTGTCAGGAAGGGTTGCGTGGAAAGATTTGTAAATACTGTCAGCACAAATGTTTGCACTGAAGGAATCAGATTGGAGACCCAACACACGTAGATGGATTGACCAAGTCTTGTGAATGCCAGCCACAGAAGAGACAACATCATTTTTCTTGTTGCTCATCTTCTATTAAGGCTGATGTCTGTTTCCACTGCTCACCAGTTCCATCTTTCTGGAGCTTTGTAGGGTCCCATTCGCAGGAATTTTCTTGAAATGAAGATAAAATTGGCTGACATTAAGCTCTTTCTTCAAAAACAGTTCTTAATCATATGCCTGACCTGGCTCCAAAACTGGTAAAGATAAAGGTTCCCCTCGCACATATGTGCTAGTCGTTTCTGACTCTAGGAGGTGGTGCTCATCTCCGTTTCAAAGCCGAAGAGCCAGTGCTGTCCGAAGACGTCTCCGTGGTCATGTGGCTGGCATGACTAAACACCAAAGGTGCATGGAACGCTGTTACCTTCCCACCAAAGGTGGTGCCTATTTTTCTACTTGCATTTGTTATGTGCTTTCAAACTGCTAGGTTGGCAGAAGCTGGGATAAGTAACGGGAGCTCACCCCATTATGCGGCACCAGGGATTCAAACTGCCGAACTGCCGACCTTTTGATCAACAAGCTCAGTGTCTTAGCCACTGAGCCACCATTTCCAAAACTGGAGATCACACTAAGAAAGAGGTTTTCCATTGCCATCTCTGCCTGCCATTGTAGGACCCAGCCGTTTTTTTCAATTCAGACCCCCAAATGCATCCTTTCCTGTTTTTAAGGGAGCTCTTTGAAGCCAAGAAGAGAGAAACCCGTAGCTGAAACTGATGCTGAGCTGACTGATCGGATGGGATTCTAGCAAAGCTAATACCGCAGCAACAGTAACACAACTGGACTCATCTAGAGGAAAATATCTCTGCTATTGTAATCTTTCCAGGCCATTAGGCAGCATAATGCAAACCTACCCATTTCTTGAAAGTGTTAGTCATTTTAAAAAAGGTTCTGCCATCTCGGCTGAGAAATGAGAAATTCCTTGGTTTTCCCATGCAGCCTTCTACATCAGACCCGGGTGAAATGATTGATCTAAAATATAAACAGGAAACTGCTCAGTCATGACGAGTTATTTCCTAGAGGGATATTTTTCTAGCTCATTTTCTATTTTGTGAGTGTAATTCAATAGCAGCATTTTGTAGCCTATCTCCTATAATGGAATATATCATTAGTTTTACAGCTAGATGTGTTGATTCTCACTAGATCTATGTGGCATCATCCTAATGGGTTTTTAATAGCAACCATGAAAAAGAGGCGACTTTCTCAGATCAATAATATGATTCGAGCGCCACACTGTAAATGATTAAAATATTAGCAGGAGCTTCTTGCTTAGCAGGTTAAGTTTCCCTTCCTGCTCTGCCTTCGCCTTGCAGATCCATCTTGGCCTTTGGCATTTTAGCCAGGGAATTGGGTGATGTGGATTCACCAGTTTTCTCTTATTCTACCAAGCAAGCCCACGGTAGATATTTATGTACCTCTTTGGGGAGGAGGGCTGAATTGCAGACACAGAGCCTGGGAAGGTTTTTGTTTTTCTGTCAGATTCTCAGAGAGCTTGAGAACTTGGCATTTTGTGCAGGCCGCCATTGCTACAGTGACCGTCTCTTGCTGGTCCTCCTTCTCCCCCTTTGCAGTTGCGAAAGACCCCAATGGAAGCATCCCCTAAGCCAAGTGAACCACTTGAGAGAGGAGGGTAGAGGGAGAAGGGGGATGTCCTCAGGTCTCACTTCCTGCCACTCAGGGTAATTTCATGGAAACTCTCTGCAATTTGAAGGAGAACTGGGAGGGAAGATGGCTGAGGGAGAATGTTTGGTCCTCCAGCTCTCCAGCTCAGATCTGGGCAGAAGCTGAATTTGGGAAGAATAATCGAGATTTCATCAACATTGCAAATCCAGGACAATCCCTGGAAAATTACCCAACTCACCTTGTATGATTTCTAAAATCTTTAGAGTGAACCCAAGCATTTTTCCTTCCACAAGCAGTTTCATTCTTTTCTACTTTATTTTATGGGTTTTAGTTGGCTTCTGTTCTCTTGCTTAACCTGAGCAGATCTTTTAAAGATCATTAATGTGAACTTTAGTGCAAACTTTAGTTTGTTGTTGTGAGTCACCTGGATTCCCTTAAATTAGGCAGACGTATAATAAATAAATTTGGGATTAAAAAGAAATGTTTTTACAAAAACAGGATAAGATTACTTTAAATTAAGAAATAATGAGATGTAACTCCATCCTCTAAATTCAAGGAAGGAGGGAGGGAGTAAGTAAATTCTTTGCTTTCTTTTCCAGTGTATAAAACAGGAATAATAATGGTTGGCAATCTGTATATGTTGCAAAATGGTTTGCAAATATTAATCATCCTGCGTTTTTTGGAATCAGCTGATTCCAAGTCATTACAGAAGAAATCCAATCCACCCATCACAATTATGTGAGCAAATCCAAAACAATTTCTGAGAAGATACTTAAAATTCATGCTTGCTGCTGCAATTGCAGGATATTTAAAACAAGGAAATGGAAGACTCTGCAAAAGTAGAAAAAAATAGGGTTTAATTACAAAGAGTGTTTCCTGCAAATGAGGCAAGATATTCAAACTATTATTTAAAGACCTCTGTCCTGAAATAATGTGTTGCATTAAGCATTGTACAGTAACCCAATAAAGCTAACAAACTGCAAATTGCAATTGATTTGAATGGACTTTTTATGCCTGACTACGTGCAGCATTGCAGCCTCTGTGATTAAAAATAATACTGCCCCAGCCATAAGAAGCATCCATCATTGTGAATCATAAATGCAATTCAAAAGTCAATGAATTCTGAAGAATTAAAGTGAAATATTTATGCCCATCTAAACTTCTGAAGGAGAACTAAGCACTTGCTTTTTGAAGAGCAACCAAATGCTGAGGATTCATTTTTCTTGCCAATTACCTACTTCTTGTAGGGTTTTTTTTTTAATGGATTCTGAATCTGACACCAACTTCAGTACAATATAATTTCCAGCTGAATATATAATGCGCCTCAATTTTTGTACCGGCACTTTATCATCCCGATTAACAGCAACACAGGAAAATATAGTGACATCCAGCACATAGGTCAGCTGCACTGCCGTAAATTTGTTCCAAAACATTATATAGAACCTGTAAAAATAAATATTGTGTACTTTAAAAAGTATTGCACCCATCTACTGTATTTTCTGTTTCCTAGTAAGATTCCATTAAAGTGTTCGAAAAATGTATAGTCCAGACATAATTTGTTTTCAGTACGATGGCTCTGAACCTAAAACCTTGCAGGAGAAAAGGCTTCTGAGTGCCAGAAAGATTTATCTCTCAAAGGAGAGGGGAGAGCCTGGTTTCCTAGAAGGCTCTGCAGATGGCAGGGGCTGCTACCAAAAAGGCTCTGGGGTCACTTCCTCTCAATCAGGCCCAGAGAAGGTCTTGGAGTTCGCCTTCTTCCTGAGAGGAGAACCAGGTGGGGAAGGGAGGGGTCCCTGAGAACCAAGGCCTGGAGGGGGCCCCACGCAGGCAGTGAAGACATGTCTGGCACTTGGGGTGAGCTTCAGGACCGTTTGATCTCATGAACAGATGAAGACATTCACACATGCCTTGGAAACATATTTTGTCTTTCAGAATGGAAAGCTTCCGATATGAAATGGAAACACAGTCGGATCCTCCAGGCCTTGCTCAGTTCAACTTGTTTGGGTTCAGACGAGAAATCTTGCGCCCACAAAGACAACCTTGGAAATGGCTGTCTTTCTTTGTGACTCACCCACACTTTGTATCAGCAAATGACATAGGACTACCTTGACTAGAAAAAGACAGGAAGCAACTGATTTCTTTTCACTGTCTAGGTTTTGATTTTTTTCCCTGTAAAGGACCAATTGTTTTCAATGAGTACTGCCATTTTCCACAACGAAATATCTTTGTGGTTGAAGGAAATTGGCAGGCATAAATCCATTCACATCATCCAGTTCATTGGGACTGTGCATTTAATTCAATCAGAATAATTACTTGAATTCAGAAGATCAATCTGGTTTGTTCAGATGCCCAAAGTGATTCAATCTGGAGGAGCTAAATCAGTATCAAATGTGATTTGGTCCAGTTTGGATGCAAACATGTATATTTGTCCATAAGAGGGGTATCAGAATTAATCTGTACTGAACTGATTTTGAGGCACCTGGTTTGAGTCAATAAACTGGACTGAATCTTTGCTTCAGGTCAATCTTTGCTTCAGGAGCCTTGGTAGTACAGTGGTCTAAAGCACCCTGTTATTAAGACCAGCTGCCTGCAATTACTGCAGGTTCGAATCTCGCCAGGCTCAAGGTTGACTCAGCCTTCCATCCTTTCTAAGGTAGGTAAATTGAGGACCCAGTTTGTGGGGGCAAAAAGCTGACTTTGTATAAATATACAAAAGTATGAAGGCTATTGCTTAGCGCATTGTAAGCCGCCCTGAGTCTCCGGAGAAGGGCGGCATATAAATCAAATTAAAAAAAAAAAAAAAACTCAGATTCATTTGGAGTTGAGCCAATTGCCCTCAAACTGATTCCTAAACCAAATATTCACACTGGTTTTCCCTGTTCCTTAGTCTCTGGCTCCTTCCTGGTGGGTTTACTGTGCCTGCTGGGACCTCCTTTCCAATTATTCACTGACTGGGAAGCTTACAAAAGACCCCATCATTCTTCGCCTAAACCCTGCTCACTTCTGTAGATGCAATCCCAGCTGGATTCAGAAAGGAGAGCACAGCCCTCAGCCCCATTAAAGGACCCTGGGATGCTATCAATCAAGGACACCAATAAAGCAGGTTTCCTAAATGTAAAGCGAGGTGATCCTTGCATTCAGATTTATTGCGTGGCTAAATTTGGAAGCAGCAAAGTAGCTTTTTAATTATTTCAGATACAGCTTCCAAGGCATGATTAACATTATTGTTGTACAATATTTTATCTCCTGCCAAAAATTGCATTCAGACATCATTGGTAAAATGGTAATTATGCTTCTGGATATTGCTGAAACTGATAAAGTTGTAAGATAGAGTGTGTGGAAGGAATTGATGTTCCATTTATTATGTACTGGAATATTCAATATAATCCTATAACTCCAGAAGGGCATTTTTCTGTACATGTATTATGATAATACAAATATTTTTCTCATTAAATGAAGTGGTTGTCTTAAGTGCAAATCATGGCTGTAAAGTTGAGCCAGCAGCTCCCCTCAAGTGGAAAAAGCACCCCCAATAGCAATTGTAGGGAATTTTTAAAATGTCAACTTTAATAGTTACATTACATTTCATGGCTTCTTTACTGTGGGATTGTATCCTGAAGTGAAGAATAAAACTAGTAGCTCGGACTGATGTAATTAAGAACTATATCTAATCACATGATTTCTCCTGCTGACAAATAAATGTTGTTTTTGAAAAAGGTGCAAATGAGGAGGGAAAAAAGGGCATTCTGAGAACACAACAGGTTTTCTGAAGCACTTCAGGCAAGCACTTTCACCGTTGTGCTGGTACGCAGATCACACCAAAAGATTTAATGTGTGTCTCCATAATGGACACACAATGGAACATACAAGCCAAAATGGTGAGTTTTCAGAAAATAACCCAAGGGCAGGAAAAATGGAGATGTTAAAAATCCTTAGTGCACAACTCAAGTTCTAGTACAAAGGTCTTCAAACTTGGCAAAGCTGGCTGGAGAATTCTGGGAGTTGAAGTCCACAAGTCTTAAAGTTGCCAAGTTTGAAGATCTCTGTACACGCAAGCATGAAAAATAGCCTCGTGACATCCTTTTGTCTCCATGTTTATATCTTCATGTACAGAAGAAGTACATCAAAAAATTATAATTCCATTGCAATGGTTGACTTTTTCATTTTCTATGTCAGCTGGAAACTCAGGTTCAGAGAATGATTGTCGGAGTGTGATTTCCGGTCCTGCTTTCTGGGGTTAGCTCACCTGAAATGGACACCTCAGGTAACAGATGGAAGGGAGTGGATGACAGCAGCTGTTTGTTCTTGAAATGCCAGGTGGTCTGACCTTCTCCTCCATCCTGTGTATTAGACAGGATGTGTATTAGAAGAAGCCAGTAGCCATTCCCAGGTACAAGTTAGATATGCCCACAGAAAGTCCCTGAGAAATTGTGGTCCTCAACTGAAGGAGCCAACTCTCCTTCCCACATGCACCAATCTCTGTGTTAAATCCCTTCACCCATAAAGAAGACACGTTGGTGGATACAAGCAGTATCTTTATGTGGTTCTCCACCCTGACATTGGGCTGTAACTTGATTCCCCTTGTTCTCAAGCACTGTGATTCTGGAAACAAAAGGAATTTAATACAAAGGTCAGAACTCAAGGTTTTTATTCTTGGATGTGATGGATATTGGGAAAGGAGAGAGGGAATGACTGGATCATTCATGTCATGTGTATTATTTGTTCTACATGAGACTAATCTGTTTACTGTCCAGGGCAAAGCTAACCTGATACCTTTGGTTCATTCTCTACGCTTATCCAGAAGTGGCTTGTAGCCATGGGTTTCTTCTGATTCTGAAATATTCTTTTTCTCTCTATATAAATGTAGACTCAGTTTAATGTAAATTAGGTGGTATGTCCAGGTGAGATTTGGGTCTCTGCTCAGTAGACGGTACTGGTAACACCTGGCTGCCCTTGGCTGTGTCAGAAGCTAAGCAGGATTAGGCCTGGCTTGAACTTGGATGGGAGACCTCCAGGGAAATCCAGAGCTACAGATGACATTGAAAGTGGAGCTTATTCCTATATTCTTGCCACAAGATAGAGGTGTTCAGGAGGTGAGTTGGATGAAGGAACTAGACTTTGACTGAACAGGTTCCTAACCTTAAAACCCTGAGCACCAGATGTCTCAGCTTCCCCAGCATCAGGCTCACTCCCTGATGGAACTCTGGGACTTGGGTGACTGCTCCCCCAGGATCTTGCCCCCTTTTTCCACAGTTGTCATCTGCAAGCTATGTTTGGGGTGACTTCCTCTCTTGTCTTACATAAACATCCCAGATCACTCTGTCTGGCCTGGAGGAAGTTTATGGAGGGAAACGCCAGTGACGCACATGAACAGGACATCCAAAAGGGAGAGGCCCCCGGGAGGGAGAGGCAGCCCCCAGGACAGTCTCCGTGTTCCTTTTTGCACCATTTGAGTGCCACTGAGCTTCAGGGCTCCTGCAGTCAAGCAGCCCATCACATGCAGTACATCTAAAGACTGGTAGCTCCTTCTGCATCTGCAGCCTTTATTTTGTGTAAATTCCATACTAAATAAAATAAATAAGTGCGATATTTAGAGATGACGGAAGAGCCCTGGAGGTATTCCTTATGTGTGGTTCCATTCCAACAAGGAGTGTTAATATGCTGTATATAATGAATTTATGTTGTATTTCCATCTTGTGTAGCAGGGCGAATAAAACCTGCAGGACTCATGCTTGAAGTCATTGGTTTGGTTGAATCCCTTGTATCTTGTAGCCACTGGGGAGGAGACTCACTGGTTGAAAGTCTGGCCACTCCCTGTTCAAGGATGAAAATGCACTTTGGTTGGTAGGTAACCAACCAAAGCAAAATAGAAAACTTCAGATACGGGACATCATGCTCTGCTTGACAGGCCCATAAACTCAGAGGATGGTTGTCACCTTTCTCTCTATGGGCCATTAAGGCAAAGAACGAGAGACCAAGGCCCGCAGATGGAATCAGAATCAGCGGATGCTGCAAGGATGGGAGGTGATGGCAAAGATTCTCTTCAGCTGGTGGCAAATTAGCCTCTTAATTGGGGACTCTAAAATGTATCTTGGGATCAGTTTCACCACCTGAATACATATATATTCAGAGAATTTAGGAGGAAGATATCTATATACATAAAAGACAAATACCACTCATCATGAAATCTCCAGAATCGTAAAGCCTACAAACTTGAAATTTGGCACGTATGTTCCTCTTGGCTTCTAGGTGCTTGCTAAGAAAGGATTTTTGGAAATGACCATCAGATCATTAGTATTTCATATAGGGTATTACAGTGGTGGGTTTCAAATTTTTTTACTACTGGTTCTGTGCGTGTGGCTTGGTGGGCGTGGCATGGCTTGGTGGGTGTGGCTTGGTGGCCGTGGCAGGGGAAGGATACTATAAAATCTCCATTCCCTTCCAACTCCAGGGGAAGGTTAATGCAAAATCCCCATTTCCTCCCAATCAGCTGGGATTCGGGAAGCAGAGAATAGATGGGGGTGGGGCCAGTCAGAATTTTTATTACCGGTTCTCTGAACTACTCAAAATTTCCACTACCGGTTCTCCAGAACTGGTCAGAATCTGCTGAAACCCACCTTTGGGGTATTAGATTCACGCGCTCTGATGCTAAGGAGCTAGACATTCTATTCCCCCTCTCCACTTGAAAAGAACTCTGTTCCAACTGCCAGTTGCCTTATATTAACATGCTCCGATGCTACCCCTATGATAAACTGGGCATGGGCGTGGCCAGCACGTGACTCATCCGGCCTCGGGCTGGGACATTCTACTCCCCCCCCCTCTGTTCCAACTGCCAGTTGCCTTATATTAACATGCTCTGATGCTACGGAGATACACATTCTACATTAAGTTTCAGGCTTTAAGTGTCAATTTATCACGCACGATCACATAGTTTTGTAGTGAAGTATGAGTGTCCAGCTAATATCTCTCTCCCCTCCCCCCTCCCCCTCCCCCCTCTCTCTTCAGCCAACAAATTTGCTGATAGGAATCTACCTGGAAAAATCTGAAAAGTCATTTCTTTGGACCAAGTGCTTTATCGAGGCCTGTGGCTGGGATTACATGTGGCTCAGCATTGGGTGCAAACATATCCTTGCTTCATGAATCCTTGGAGGGATGTGAGAGTCCAGATTTGGCCTCTTCTCGTGCCAACTTTGAACCACAGGTGAGCACATTACACTGTGTAGCACACAAATAAAGCTCTAAGCAGCATCCTATTGGAGTGTATTTCATAGTCTCCTCCTTGTGCTTGTTTTCTTTTGATGGAAAGGGCTTTCTGGATCAAGCTGCCCCTTCTGGACTTCTGACCACAAGCCCCAAGGCTGCCTCTCTCCACCAAAGGCATCCACGAGAAGAATGGGGGTCTTGATGATTCAGGCCAGGGAAATGGGATCTGGGCTTTACAAGGATCCTTGGACCCGTTTCCCCCAAAACCTAGCATGCACCAGCCAAATTGTTGATTTCACCATCAGGCTTGTGACTGAGGATTTTGACTGATGTCTCTTTTTTGACTTAAGGAAGGAAAGGCAGATCTTTCGGCATTGAAGGAAATGGGCACAACACGCACGGACCCCCCCCACCTCCTAGGCAGGGACACCCATTTCAATTTCACAGTGAGGCGGCAGAAGAGGAATTAATCCTATTCACAATGCAAGATTGGAAAAGAGAGGTCAGAGTCTTCTCTGTACAAAGAGGATGGAGGAAATATATATATATATCCCGGGCTGGTTGATTGTAAAGAAGAAAGATAATGGCATGTATCTACATGGTGCTGCAGGCTGTATATAATGTGCTGTTTTTTTAATGATCCACATTAGAATTTCCACACAGAGCAAGGCAAAGCTTTTTATTATTGATGGTTTGCCATGTAATGACAACTGAATGCATTATTTTCCTCTAAAAAGAAGGTTTGGACTGGTTTAATTGGCCCGTCTTCACCACCGTACTGATTACATTATGGAAAAGGGATTCCAGCCACATCTGGGAGGGCTGGGGCGGGGGTGGTCCTTGTTCCCAATGCTTAATTAACCTAGAGAAAGGGACCACCTGAATTAAAGTAATAACCGCACCCTGGCAAACCCCCAAGTGACTCCTTTTTAGAGGTTTGGTCAAAAACTGGTGGGGCAGACCTTTGCCTGGGAAGCCAGAGGAATGGGCCTGGTGACTTGCAAGCTGCTCCCCAGCTCTCTTCTTCTGAGGCAACTACAGGAAGAAGGTCAAGTCCTGCAAAGGTACAAAGAGAAGGGGACCCATGCTGGGCATGGTGAAGGGACCCCCCCACCCCATTTCTTTCAATCCTCACTTCAGAAACCCCAGCCTTGGAGCCATGAAGAGGGGGAGGAGAGCAGCAGCAGGAGGAAGATGGGACAGGAATGTGTACTCCTTTCAAAAATGCACTTAAAGTTATCTGGACCATTGACATTTTTAAAAAGCAAAATAAACAAACAGATAAAAGATATGTCTAAAACCTCTGGCAGGTTTGGCACACACATTTCATTTTTTCTTTCCTGATTCACTATGGGCCCCTACTGAGGTCTCATGTGATGCCTGTGCAGGCCAAAGCATCCATGGACTTGTCCTGTAGCACCCTTCAGGTTCCTCCCTTGATTTTTTTTCAATTTGTGACTGGCCACACCCTCTGGCAGTGAGCCAGAATCCATGACACCCTTTTGAAATCACAGACAAACCAAGGTCCAAAAGATGTCTGATCTTGACAAATACAAATCACCGGGACCTGATAGATTACATCCCAGAGTTCTAAAAGAGCTGGCAAATGTCATCTCAGAGCCACTGTACCACATCTTTTAAAAATCCTGGAGCATTGGGGAAACTACCAGAGGATTGGAAAAGAGCTGATGTGGTTCCCATCTTCAAAAAAGGGGAAAAAACAGACCCAGGAAACTACAGCTTAACATCAGTACCCAGGAAGATACTGGAAAAGATAATAAAAAAAGAAGATCTACCAACATTTAGAAACGAGTAAAGTAATAACTAGGGGTCAGCACAGGTTTGTTAAAAACAGATCATGCCAAACTAATCTTATTTCATTCTTCAACATAGTGGCAAATTAGTAGACCAGCAAAATACTGTGGACATAATATACTTAGACTTCAGCAAGGCATTTGACAAAGTAGACCACAACCTACTTCTTGGTAAGCTAGAAAAAAGTGGGACAGATAGCATCACCACCAGATGGATTCGTAACTGGCTGACAAACCATACTCAACGAGTAGTCCTTAATGGGTCTATGTCTACATGGAGGGAAGTAAGCAGTGGGGTACCACAAGGTTCTGTCTTAGGCCCAGTATTCTTCAATATCTTCATAAATAACTTAGATGAGGGAAAAGAAGGGGAACTTACTAAATTTGCAGATGATACTAAACTGGCAGGAATAGCTAACACACTAAAAGATAGGCTCAAAATTCAGATGGATTTTGATAGATTTGAACCCTGGGCCCTATCTAACAAAATGAAATTTAATTTAGAGAAAAGTAAAGTCTTACTGTTAGGCAAGAAAAACCAAAAGTACACATATAGACTGGGTGAAACCAGGCTTAATAGCAGTAACTGTGAGAGGGATCTTGGAGTCTTATTGGATAACCAGCTAAATATGAGCCAGCAGTGTGCAGCGGCAGCCAAAAAGCCAATGAAATCCTAAACTGCATTAACAGAGGGATACAATCAAGATCAAGGGAGGTACTAATACCACTCTACAAAGCCTCAGTAAGACCACACCTAGAATACTGCATCCAGTTTTGGTCCCCACACTATAAAACAGATGTTGAGACTTTAGAAAGAGTGCAGAGAAGAGCAACCAGGATGATTAGGGGACTGGAGACTAAAACATACAATGAACGGTTGCAGGAATTGGGCATGGCTAGTCTAGGGAAGAGAAGGACCAGGGGAGACATGATAGCAGTCTTCCAATATTTGAGGGGCTGCCACAGAGAGGAGGGGGTCAAACAGGGGTGAAATGCTATTGGTTCAAGCGAACTGGTAGTGATGAAAATTACCAGTTTGGGCAAACTGGTAGTAAAATAAATGCTTTAAAAAGGTAAAAAAAAGGTTCTGACTGTGCCACGTGATTGTCGGAACCTTTTAAAAACTTTTTAAAAGCATTTTTTACTACCTATTCGCCAGAACTGGTAGTAAAAAAATGCTTTACAAAAAAAAAAGTTCTGAGGATTGCGGGGCACAGCTGATTGTCAATCAGCAATCATTGGAACCTTTTTTTTACTTTTTAAAAGCATTTTTTTTACTACCGGTTCCTGGCGAATAGGTAGTAAAAAATGCTTTAAAATAGTAAAAAAAAAAAAAAGTTGGCCATGCCCACCCAGTCACATGATCCCCCACCAAGCCGTGCCCACCAAGCCACACCCACAGAACCGGTAGCAACAAATTTTACATTTCATCACTGGGGCCAAGCTGGATGGAAACTGACCAAGCAGAGATTCAACCTGGAAATAAGGAGGAATTTCCTGACAGTGAGAGCAATCAACCCATGGAACAGAAGTTGCCTTCGGAAGTTGTGGGAGCTTCATCACTGGAGACTTTCAAGAAGAGATTGGATTGACATTTGTCAGAAGTGGTATAGAGTCTCCTGCTTGGGTGGGTGGTTGGACTAGATGACCTACATGGTCCCTTCCAACTCTGTTAATCTGTTCTATTCTGTTGATTTGCCACCTTCCATCCCACATGTTGGCTTGTCCCACAAAGACCTGAACAACCAGCCAGCTTGGAGAAGATCCTCAAGGAAAGAAAATATTATTGCAGAGAAGAACATTTCTGTAGCTTTCAAAATACACTAAAACTTGTGCTGGGAAGAAAAAAGGAGCCCTTTGAGTCATTCAGTTTTTCTGTGCTGCCTCTTCAGTTGTGTAGAGCAGAGCAGGGATTTTAGCTAGCTTTTTGTTCCTGGTATAAATTTACTCTTGGAACCCAGGCTCGGCTATAACCTACCACAAACAGGCTCACAGGCACATTTTTGTCTTGCTTCAGAGAGAAAGTGCAAATGTTTAAATACTCATTAAGTGTGTACAACCCACAAAAAGACTCTGGATCAGTTGCATGTTTAAAAAATTTTTTTTTAAAAAAATACACATCCTACACAATCCTATTTTTGTACAGTGCAACTGAGATCTGGAGAACAGTTAGTTACAGCTGAATAAGGATCCAATACTCACTGACAGTCCTTGCATTAGTATAATTTATGCATTCATAAAACTTTTAATAGATACTTATTTTCAAAAAGTCATGGCAATAATGGAACGAGTCAGCAGCCTGTCACTCCTAATAATTCTCACACCTCCCAGATTCACAGCCTTCCATTTTTGTGCTGGCTATTTCGGGGGAGGAACGATTCATTAGTCGAAGTTTCACAAGTTCACTAATCAGGAGCAAACTCCTAATTGCCAACTCCCAGAAATCATTCTTCTGCTTGTAGTTTATGGTAATTTGCAAAACATTTGTCACAATACTTTGACTTGTCTTCTAAAAGCCACTTGCTTCGGCAGTCTGACTGAAGATGGAGGAATTATACCAAGGAGCTGCTGTTCCCCTATTCCGGAGCCCCCCCATAACTCTTCCAGGAGACCCCTTGGTTCTGAGGAGCAGAGGAGCCCCTACCGGCTGCCAGGGAGGCTGCATCCCTCTCACCCCTGCCATTTCTGGGTTCACCATTCTTCCTGTTTCAAAGGTTCCCATCCCTCAAAACTCTGGGGGGACATGTCCATTT
The DNA here is from genome assembly GCF_059756535.1 of Pantherophis guttatus. Classification (NCBI taxonomy): domain Eukaryota; kingdom Metazoa; phylum Chordata; class Lepidosauria; order Squamata; family Colubridae; genus Pantherophis; species Pantherophis guttatus. The sequence goes on along the minus strand of NC_142068.1, from coordinate 97,564,481 downwards.
GGGGGAAGGCTTTGGAGACCAAGGATCCCGAGGAGGAACCCTTTGATCTCCTCCTCAGAATATCCCACAGGGCACGGTCAAGTTGCTCAGGATAATGAAGCACCACAACACCTGTACAAGGTAAGGGTTGAATAAAAGCCTCCTAAATATCGGAAATAATGCTTGCCTCACCCTTTTGCACATGCAGCATCTGCCTCAGATATCTTGGGAGTGATTAGAATTATTATTTATTGCTGATCTGAAGTGAGCAAAAGCTTTCAGGAAGGGGGAGCCGGGCCTTTCCTTATTGGGGTCCCCTAACCCTCTACCCAGGAGCAGAGATGCCGTCCTGGCCTGTGGGGATCTCAAGTTTCATTTCCCTGCAATCAGCTCCGCCTGTTGGACTTCTTCTCTTTAAAGTGGTGCTCCAACTGAATGTGGAATTCTAAATGGAACATTATAAAGCAAAATGGATCCATCTTCCCCTCATTCTTCCTTCACCTGTAGCCAATTTATCTCCTTGGTAACCGAAGGAAAATACTTACATTAAGCATAAAAAGCCTCCCAAGCAAGTAATTTCATTATATCATTTCATCTAATTCAAGTATTCTTCTGATATTTTTATTGGGCGGTTTCTCAAATTGCATGTAATTCAGTTCTGCAGATCAGACCTCTGCGGATCAGAATGAAGGTGAAGGAGAAGACGGCCTCTCTTCTCCTTGCTAGGAACCTGAAATCTACTTTGATCATGAATTGCTTTCTTGCCTGCTTTGACTTTTTGCCTTTTCTCCCTCTCAAGTTTAAGCTGATCTTAAAGTGAGAGGGATCTTAAAGTCCAGTTTATTTCCTCAGCCTGTTGGCTTCCCAGTCATCCTGCCAAAGTGCTGTGTCTTCACACCCTGAGGGGAGACAACAGGCCACCCTGCCTTCATTTACTCAGGGGGTCAGAAGGACCTCAACACTCCTGAGGTAGCCATGTGTGAAACAGGGACAGGGAGTTGGGATGGGTGGGTCTCTACTATAACAGCTTTGCAGCACCAAAGGTGCCTCAGGGAGCATGGGAGCACGGACTGGGCTGCTGCCAGAGTTCCTTGAAGCAGCCGTTTCTCCTCAGTGCAGTGGTTTTGGAGATGTTCAGGGCTTCTGATTCTTGGAAACTTTGAGTCAGAAACTCTTCATAATCAGGATCCTTGAGAGACTTTCTGTTGGATTATCTGACAACTCCACAAGAAGGGCCGGTTGAGCAGGAATGGGAAGACTTGTTATATGTCAGAACTGATGGTGGCAAACCCAGGCAATCCTGGTTTGATCTTTGCCACCTCCGGATGCTCCTAGGAGAATGATGGTATCCAGGACTGTCCCGGGGACAGTCTTTTCATGGGGATCAGTCCAGGGGTGGGTTCTACTTACCTTTACTACCGGTTTGCAGCGGGGCTGTGCACACGTGCGAGCAAAGCAAGCGTGCACGCGTGGTCTTCTGTGCATGCGCAGAAGCATTTTGATGACATCGGGATCGGTGGGCAGAGCCTCCCGCCAGTTTTACTACCGGTTCTATAGAACCGGTGTGAACCGGGGGCAACCCACCACTGGATCAGTTGCAGGAAAACCTACCAGAAGTATGTTTCAGAGGACCTGAACTGACTGTAATTGATGTCCTTCTGTCTGGCAGCCTGCACTGCATGGCTCTGTGGTGTGGATGGAGGTTGGCCCTATCTACAGGAAAGTGGGAAGCCACCATGAAGCCACATCTTTGCTGCTACCAAGAAAATAATACCCCAGAAGGAAAGATTTATAAAACAATATAAATTATATATAAAGTAATGGGCTTTCTTTACTTTTATTGGATTATTTTTTTCTGGAGGGGAAGTGTTACAGCCAACGTCACATTTGCACATTGCTCAGCTGTGGTGGCTTCGTGCTGCTTCCTGGGACTTGGGGGGGGGAGGTGGGGGGGTTTATATCCGGATGGCCACATTCTCAAGCACAAAGGAGATGCCCTTAAAGCCTCCCCTGCTCTTGCTGCATTCAGTGGGGATGGAAATTCACTGCAAGCAGACTGATATTCAGTCATACATGGCTCTTGAGTTTTTTCTTAGAGAAAAAAAAATTGCCAGTTATTATTAGAATAATATGCTCTGCAATCCCACTCTGATTGTTATTAGAAGCAACTTCTGTTTAAAGGTGAAGGTAAAGGTTCCCCTCGCACATATGTGCTAGTCGTTCCTGACTCTAGGGGGCGGTGCTCAGCTCCGTTTCAAAGCCGAAGAGCCAGCGCTGTCCGAAGACGTCTCTGTGGTCATGTGGCCGGCATGACTCAATGTCAAAGGCGCACGGAACACTGTTCCCTTCCCACCAAAAGTGGTCCCTATATTTCTACTTCCATTTTTTACGTGTTTTCGAATTGCTAGGTTGGCAGAAGCTTGGACAAGTAATGGGAGCTCACCCTGTTACACGGCACTAGGGATTCAAACTGCTGACCTGTCGACCTTTTGACTGACAAGCTCAGTGTCTTAGCCACTGAGCCACTGCATCCCTTAGCTTCTGTTTAGAACAGTTTAATGGGGGCAGGAGAGAGGGAGAGAGAGGGGGAGGGGGGAGAGAGAGAGATATTAAGAGTATAATCTTGAAATGACATCTGGCTAACCCTTTGCAAAAAAGGCCTTTTACACATATTTTCCCAAGGGATACTTTTCTTCTCCAATATGCTGGGAGTTTCATAAGATTTTGCAGCTACTGGCCTCTCTGGCCAGAGCTATTTCTGCAAAAGTAGGAGGCACGGAGTGCAGACCAGCATCAAATGCATAAGTGCCCAGAGAAAACACACAGCTCCGAAACACTGCTTGGAACAGAAGGCCAGTGTGCTTCCAGATGGGGCAAGAGCTACGGACTGGCTCTCTCTTTTCCTCCTGGATTCTGGGTCTTTTCAGACAAGGATTTTATAGCTTTCCCAGAACAGTATGCAGATTGCCTCTGAATTGCGATGGTGGAGAACATTTTGGGGACTCCTTGGACCACAAGAAGAACAAATGATCCAATATTAGTAGAAATAAAACCAGGCTTTCAACTGGAAGCACTAACAATGAAGGCAAAAGCTTAGCTAATTTGGTCACATAATGCAAAGTCCTTGGCAAGAGCCGTGGTGGCCCAGTCGTTAGAATGAAGTACTGCAGGCTAATTCTGCTGACTGCCGACTGCCAGCAGTTCAGCAATTTGATCCTCACTGGCTCAAGGTTGACTCAGCCTTCCATCCTTCTGAGGCCTGTAAAATGAGGACCCCGATTGTTGGGAGTAATATGCTGACTCTGTAAACCACTGTAAAGTACTGCGAAGTTGTATATATAAATCTAAGTGGTGTTGCTTTTTCTATTGCTTGAAGGAATAGAGGATCCTTGAAAAAGAAGCTGACTGAAGATCAGAGGACCAGATACCATCACTGATGACACCAGCAAAATCTTGCAAGAATGCAAAGAAGTGACAGTTAATAGACAATTCTGATGAAATCATGTTCATCGGGTGATGAAGAACCAGAAGCCTCTGAAGAGGAGCCGATAAAAACAAGAAACCAGCAGGATCTCCCTTGCCAGAGATCTTAGCTGCAAGTTCTCCTCAAGTGTCTCACGACATATTGGATAGAAGGAAACGAACTTGTCTTCGTCATCAGACAGTTCCTATCAAGCCAGATGAGTTGACAAACAGGTTTTTCAGCTAGAAAACATAAATGACTTCTGGGGGTAGGATTTCAAGACAATTACCGAGAGGATTCTTGGAAGAACCAGCTTATTAAATATTAAATATCAAAGTTGTAAATTACTGTAGCAGCTTTATATAACTAAATTAAATTCAAACAACATCTAATTTTCTTGATCATTGACTGTAATCCTCCAGGAACATGTGTTATTAACTCAGCTACTAATAGTAGAGAAAGTGGAAGACTTGGAAAAAAAAAAGTTTGGGGATATTAAATTTTAATCCTCAGAAAATCTTCAAGTGGGAGTTGCAGCCCAGCCCTGACAGTTGGGGCGCAACAGCATTTTTCCAAACTTCTGCTGCACTAGCGGTCCCCTCCCCCACCTTCACTGCATGAAGCGTGGCTATCAAGAGCTGGTCCTCTGTGGAAGTGGCGTCTTCGCCTCGGGTTTCGGCACCGGCCAAAGCGAGGCGTGTTTGTGAGATTCCCGCCCCGCCTGCCTGTCCCAAGAGCGTCTGCCTGTCCCGTTGCCCTTTGCGAAGAGATGCGAAGCCCCCAAGGGAGTCCTGGCTGGCCGGGATGTTGCGTTGGGCGGGAGGCAGCCCCTCCCCAGCAGAGCCACAGCCCGCCAGACGGGGTGGGGACCTGGCCGCTCCTGGCGCGCTGGAGGGGCCGCGGGGAGCTCTCCCCCACCTCCGGCCGCCTGGCTCAGCTTGCCCTCCCCGCCGCGGCCTGTCCCCCTTTCAGGAAGTCCGGGGGAGGGAGGGAGGGGCGAGGAGGAGGCCGGGCTCTTCCGCGGGACCCTCCGCGGGCCGAGAGGATGGAGGCGATGGTGCTGCTGAACGCGCTGGCCACCCGGCTGCTCTTCGCCCTGCACGCGCTGCTGGGCGTGTGGCGGGTGGCGGAGGTGAAGAAGGAGCGCAAGTACTGGCTGCTGGCGCTGCTCAACCTCCTGCTGTGCCTGGAAACGGCGCTCACGCTCAAGCTGAAGCGGGGAAGAGGCTACAAATGGTGAGCCAGCGCTCCGCGTCCCGCCGGGGCTCCAGGGCTTCCTCTCCCTCCCTGCCTCCCTCCGGGGTTCTATTTAGTTCTATTTAGTTTGTCAAACATGTACGAGAAAAAAACATATAAATATATAAATTTATATAAATGTATAAACATATATAAGTTTCCGAGAGAGCAGCTGGCGCTGGCGCTTGGGTGACTTCTGCCTCCAGGAGGCCCTCGGGCCATTCAGTGGCGGACTAAGGCTCACTGGTGCCCTAAGCACTGGCAAATCTCGGTGCCCCCCTCCTTTGTGCATACTGTACAAATCTTCATTGGGTTTTCTTTCTTTCTCAACTTTGTGGTGCCCCCTTTGGGCCTGGTGCCCCAAGCACGTGCTTAGTCTCCTTAATGGTTAATACACCCCTGGGCCCATTTGTTTAAGCGCTCCGGCACAGTCCTGGTGCAGCTCTGGGTATACTGAACTCGGAGAAGACCCTGTCTGGGGGGGACCAACCTGTGACAAAAAGTTGTGTTTGTGACTAACAGCTTGTCCTTATGTTGGATCCCACTTTTGCTCTTAGAATAAAATGACTTGGTGGACTTTGGTAATCAGCCCACCCTTCCATCCCCCAGCTCCCAGCCCTCTCTCTGGTTGTGGAAGCTCAGTCTGTGACTGGACTTGTCTTGTCCCGGGATGGTGAGAAGCAGCAGGAGCTGAAAAGAGAGATGCCCTTTCAGCAGAACTGGGCTGTGGAGTGAGGTGGCTTCAGGCATCCGCTATTTGGCTTGCATTTAAAAAATGGATGGGTGGATGGATGAAGTGGATGGATGAGTGGATAAATGAATTGGTGAGTCACATGAAGGACCCTTATTTCAGATTATAATGGGAGCCTTGTTGGACGCCTCTAACAGAACAGTGGCTCAGTCAATTTCTCAGTTCAATCTACACGTAGCCCAAGATCCCATTGAAGGAGAAATGACAACACATTTATTAAACAAATTTCCCGGCAGATGATCAGATTGCAACCTTCTGCTGATCAGCATTTTTGCACTGAGAGGACATCAGCTTGGAGAGATCAGGGCTAAGTACTGAAGGCAATTTCAACCGCTCTTGACAATGTCCAGAAGAAGGAAAGCCAGTTTTAATTCACAGCTGCAAAGCCAACTCTGGAGACATCGACACGTCTGGTGACTCTCGGTAAAACTGGGCTGCTAAAACCAGGACAGGAAGAGGAAAAAGAGCAGTTGAAAAGTGTCCTGTTTTCCCCCAAATGGGGGAAGATTCTTGACTTCTGATCTCATCAGCATCAAGATGGGTTTGTCCTTCTTCTGAAACTCTGGTTTAAACTTTCAGCAGGGAAAAGGACCACGTCGTCTCTGCAAGGGGAAGAACAAAGGTGTCCTTTCAGGATGGGAGGCAGATGGTCTACACGGCTTCCTGTTTTCAAACTTATCCACCTCTTCATACTGAAAGGCTGCTCTTATACACGGAATGGCTATTTCTGTAGACCAGAGTTCTCCAAATTTACAAGACTGTGAAATGATAAATGAATCTCTTCCTCCCTGGGCCAGATAAAATGAATGAACGGGGCTCTGTTGGGATGAGAACTGAATGTATTATCTCCAGCTGATATCTCACAGGGGTCCTCCGTCTTTGCAGAACAGCCTTGGCCTGGGAAGAATGGACAGGGAGCAAAAGCCAACAGAGTTTTGAACATTCTCCCACTTTGCCTGGGCAGGCCTAATTAAACCTGAGCCTTGGTGGCGCAGCAGACTAAAGTGCTGTTAAGTAACACCAGCTGCCTGCAATTACTGCAAGTTCAAATCTCACCAGGCTCAAGGTTGACTCAGCCTTCCATCCTTCCGAGGTAGGTAAAATGAGGACCCGGATTGTGGGAGCAATAAGCTGACTTTGTATAAAAAAGAACACCGCTTAGGGGGGGCCAAAAGCCCTATTAAGCAGGTATATACAAAAGTATGAAGGCTATTGCTTAACGCATTGTAAGCCGTCCTGAGTCTCCGGAGAAGGGCGGCATATAAATTGAACCAATAAATAAATAAATAAATAAACTTGTCCCAACTTGTCCCACCTGTGCTCTAGACCAGTCCATTGGGTAGACATGCCAAGGGTATCCATGCCTTTGCCTTGTACCTGCATCGCACAAAAGTCATCTCCAACAGGTGTTCCTTGTTATCTACAGATTTTCCTTGGTTTTGTCAGTATCCAATTCAAGAGCAGAGTTGAGAAAGTCTTATGGTGATTCTGCTGATAGAGCTCCTGGGTAAAATCCTACCCCTGTCTTCTCTGTGATCAAGGAGACTGAAGGAGCAACTCTGCTTAATGGAAGGGATCCATTTCTTCTCTCCCCCTCCCAGATCGAGTGCCTCTGCTTTAGGGAGAGAGGCCCAAGTGTGAGCACGATGGGGAGCCTTCAGAGAGGCCCTCAACCTTTTTGTGACTGTCCTTTGAGCAGCAACTCAGTCACCCATCTCAGGAACTTCATGCTTCTGATGAAAAATGGACCCTTCAGTGCATTTTTCTCCATTTCTCTCACTGGTCATGCAGGTTCATTTCAAAACTTCAGTCCACAGCATCAAACTGCCTATCCACCAAGAAACCTTTGAATTCCAACCACGTGCACCGGTATCTTCTATTCCTTCTGTTTGACAATGTATTCTACTCTTTTGTTTGAGAAAAGGTTCAGAGTTCTTGGATTCATATCTTGATTGACTTCTTTGAAGTTTAAATTCAATCTGTTCCAATAAACAGTTAAGTACTTAAGTATCATCTACCAATTATTCAACTATTAAATGGATGGCTTTGAACTATGCTTGAAAAATCATTATCTTGGACAACTAGAAGAATCCATGTTCAGTACCAGATGGTGCAAAGCCAAGCTGTTCAGTGGAAGTTAAAGCTGGGATATTTTGGACACAGAATTTTATTCATTCATTCAATCAATGTATTTATTTATTAAACAAATTTACATAGTCACTCATCTCCTCCCCCCAAAGGGGGGGTCAGGATGCCACACTATAGCCAATATAAAACTGATAAAAATCTAAAAAGTCTCAGTAATAAATAACATAACAACAAAAATACCGATCCTGGGTGGAGAGAGGATAAAAATGGTTCTCTCAGCATGGACCTTTCCGACAAATCTCCTGTTGGTTGAGTGTTGCATGATGATGGTTGAGGCTCACAACAATGCAAAGGTGAGAATCATTGGCCAAGATGCTTGGTGAATTCAGAGGCAGTCAAGAAAGAGGCTGGGAAGAACAAGGTGACCAGACAGTCTGCCTAGGGACAAGCAGGGGCTCCCAAGCACTCAGGATGCTGTTAAATAGTTTTGACAAAGTCCTAAGTCAGAAATGACTCAATGACTGAACATCAAGCAGGAGGCCTTTGAATTGGATCTCCTCTGCAAAATACCATTTTGTATAACTTACAGTCATGGCTGAAGGGTCACCTGAGGCACAGAGGTCTGGATATGGATCACTGGTCAGCAGTTGTCACCCAAAGAAAGAGGTTCTTTCCATACCCGTCTCAGCCATCTTGGAAGCGGGGGGTACCCAAAAGTCTAGGAAAACATCCTTGTCTGTCCTCCCTCCCTCCCTCCCTCCCTCCCTCCCTCCCTCCCTCCCTCCCTTCCTTCCTTCCTTCCTTCCTTTCTTCCTTTCTTTCTCTTTCTTTCTTTCTTTCTTTCTCTTTTTTCTCTTTCTTTCTTTCTCTCCCTCCCTCCCTCCCTCCGTCCCTCCCTCCCCCCTCTCTCTTTCTTTTTGTAAAAGCAATTCCTGTCCTTTCGGATGCAGCCTGGCTTTCATCCTTCCGCCACTGACTGGTGTCGCTCCATCATGGACCACTCTTTTCCTTGTGGCCCTTTCTTCCTTCTCTGCACCCTCTAACTTCGCTGCTAAATTATACTTTTAAACATGACCGAAAGGGGAATCATTGCAGCAGCTGATAATTACTTAACTTGATAATTATTGGGCTTGCTATTTCCTATAGTGGCCTCCTGGAGTCCCAATTGATACCAGTCATGGGTATCCATGAAACTGGGCCAATGGGAGGCATGTGACTTCATGACATCATTGTGCCATGTCATTTGTGCAATCAGGGATGTCATATCATTGGGGCTCCTTGATTCCTAAGCAGAGGGTTGGACTAGAAGACCTCCAAGGTCCCTTCCAATTCTATTATTCTGTTTATTCCTGCTGATCACATGGACTCACCCTGCTGTTTTCCTGGGATCAGTATTTCTTCCAGAGTATTTCTTTAGATCCCTATTGAAACTTCCCCTTCCAACCGTCTTGCTTGGCTCTCTGAGGCCCCCAAGGCCAGTTGATGACGTAGTTTCTCTACGTCAGAGGTCCTCAAACTTGGCAGCTTTAAGACTTGTGGACATCAACTCCCAGAATTCTCCAGCCAGCACAGCAAGTTTGAAGACCTCTGCTCTACGTGCCTCCTCTTCCCCACTCAGCACTTCACAGAAATATAAAATGACCATGATGATGTTATTTCTTAATAAAAAGGCTGGAAGGTGGTATTACAGTCACTTTTAATGAGGATCCTGGAAGGAGGAAGGCAGAGCTCAGCCAAGAATGTTTTCACAAGGCACCTCCTCCTCCCCCTCCCCCCCCGAAGATGCAGCGAGAGAAGAGAAGCCCGTTGGTGAAAGACGCCTGTTTAGATCAGCTTCGCTCGCAGCCAGCTGGACCAAGTTGAGGAGGCAGGAACCCTGGTGGGACTCAGCATGCAGGGCAGCCTCCCTTGTGCAGCTTGCTTCCCCACCACCTCCACAATCTTCCCTGATTCCACACCTGACTTATGTTCCAGATGCCAGATGGAAGCATGTCAATTCTGGGAGTTGAAGTCCACAAGTCTTAAAGCTGCCAAATTTGAAGACCTTTGATGTAGAGAGTTGTAAGTTTTCCTCCTCCTTTTCATCTTCTCCTCTTTCTTGCTTTTCTAGAAAAGAGGAAGGTTGAGGAATCCCACAAATAAAAGCCCTGGGGTCCTTCCAACAGGGGATCCCAAACTTTTGAAACCACAAGTTGCAATCTTGGGAGTCCCTATGTTGCCTCTCACTCCTCAGCAGCCTTCCCCCAACCCTTGGATCAGCCCCTTCCTACAATGCAACTAGGGAGCCAACTTGCTTTTGGTTCCTCTGATTCTTGTCTTCTGGAGACCCAGAAAGGATCCTGTCTCACTCGAGTTCTAAGAACGGGCAGGCCTACTACTTTGTAAGGCAAGTGAGGGGGCATTTGCCCAGTCTAAACTCTGCCTCCCGTTGCAGAAGTTGAGGACCTTGGAAGCAATGCAGAAGCCAGGGAGAGGGAGCAGTGGATTTTCTCTGCCCTCCGTTCCTTAGGCCAATGGTCCCCAAAGGGTTTGGGTGGTCAACGTCTTTGTGGTTTCAATTGCAGGCTGTGGAAGAGGTGGGGGTCAATTACCCAGAGCCCAGGGGTGAAATCCAGCAGGTTCTGACAGGTTCTGGAGAACCGGTAGCGGAAATTTTGAGCAGTTCAGAGACCCGGCAAATACCACCTCTGGCTGGTCCCAGAGTGGGGTGGGAATGGAGATTTTGCAGTATCCTTCCCCTGGAGTGGGGTGGGAATGGGGATTTTGCAGTAGCCTTCCCCTGCCACGCCCACCAAGCCATGCCCACCAAGCCACGCCCACAGAACCGGTAGTAAAAGAAATTGAATTTTACCACTGCCACAGCCCATTTCCAGCTGACAAAGTGGCCCCACAGCTCCATTCAAAAAGCCCACCATCAGCCCCATTGCAGCTTCCTCTCTTCCCTGCAAGGGTACCGTGGCCTTTTCTTCCGAGAAAAACATGGAACAGCCATTTATTTTCTAAGCAAGCTTGTGGGTCCTCTGGAAAGTCTCAAGATTTTACAGGCAGTCTCTGCTCCTGCCCCTTTGCTGCCTGCCTATTTCCAAGAGAAGCTTTGTAAAAATTCAGCTTGGTGGTGGGAAATCTAGTGGGCACCAGCTGTGGGCATACGAATGTCCACACCCACCCCAGGGCATCGGTGATCCCGCTTATTCCTTCAATGTTTCGACAGAGAATTCTGTAATGGTTTCTCAGGGTGCTCAACCCAACGCTTTTTGTCCTTTCTCAGGTTTTCACCGCCGATCTTTGTCTATCTCATCAACATAGTGCCCTCATTGTGGATTCTGGAACTTCAGCCTAAAAACCAGGTACCAGTTTTGTGGTTTTTTTACGTGGTTTCATGACGGAGAAGGAGGGAAGCTGTTTCCTTGGGGAAAGAAAACCAAGTTGCCTGGAGGCCAGTTTGGGCCCCGGTTACTGTATTTTTGTACCCCGAATTCAAGAAGGAGCTTCTTCTGGGTTTTCTGCCTGAGGTATAAAATCGTTTTGGTTTAGGCAATGATACAACACTGACTTCTCTTGATGCACCTTGAAGGACGTGAGTCGCAAACTCTCCACGTGAGCCCAGTGGCTGAATAAATGCCACCAAGAAAGAGGGATGATGCAGATGTGGTTAATTTGTGCGATGGTTCTAGTTGCACAATCCAGTTTTTGTTAGACTGGATGGTTCTTTTTTAGTTGCTTTCTTAGACACAGCCTTGGTTCTAAAAGTTGCATAAATGTATCCAGATATATCATCTTGGTTCCTCCCCCGCCCACCCTCCATGAGAGAAACATGTTTGGCATCAGCAGTTGCAAAAAACTTCTTTTCTCACACAGAATGGATTGAAAAGTGTAGCAAGCTAGGAAGACTTCGGCCTTCCTTGTAGCAGCTCCTCCATCTCACGTGAGAGTTCAGCAAGTAACAGTAACAGAGTTGGAGGTCATCTAGTCCAACCTCCTGCTCACCTGTACTGGGGATTCGCACCGCTGAACTGCCAACCTTTCTGATCGACAAGCTCAGTGCCTTAGCCACTGAGCCACCTAGTCAGGCTGTGTCAGGCACGTGAGATGCTCATGCACTGTCCCTTGTTAGATTACCATTAAAGGGGGCATTTTGTGTTTCATTTGCATTTCTCCTCCTGCTGTTTCGTTACACACGACCAATACCAATTACATGTACGTCCCCGGGTCACGGCTCATTGGCATTTCACGTTCAACACAGCAGTTGCATCAAAGTAGGTCTGTGTAATTGTGTAACATTAGTGTAAGATTCTGACCAATTCACTGAAGCCACACCAAGAGGAGAATTATGGCCCAGTCCAGAGATTGTCCTGTCGTTTCCCCTGTGCTACATCTTCCTTGCATAAGGGAGCCACGGGCAGCCTCGCCATGCGAGTCCTGCGCGCAGAGCAGCAAAATGCTTTCAGTTCAGTGGCATTCAGTCCCAAGCAGAGGCACAGCTTAAGCCAGGGGTGTCAGACTTGATTTCATTGAGGGCTGCATCAGGGTTGTGTTTGGCCTCAGGGGGCGTGGGTGGGTGTGGCCAGAGTGGGTGTGGTCTGCTCAATGTCACTCATGTCGTGGGCGCCTGTGGTGGCCCAAGTGCTCTGCCAGTGAAAATGGGCTTCCAAGCTCCGTTTCCAGCTACCACAACCTCCTGCAACCCTCTGCCGGTGAAAACTGAGCTCGGGAGGGCCGCATGCATCAAAGGAAAAACCCATGGAGATCCAGCTGACCTATAAGATCTCCTGCCTTGAGCAGTGGGTTGGACTAGAAGACCTCCAAGGTCCCTCCCAGCCCTATGATTCTATGACTTCTTTCTCACGTAAAGGGAATGGGGGAGTGCTCTTCAGTGGGTCTGGGCTGATTTGAACAGCTTCTCCCTGGATTCTCACTGCATCTTCTTCCTCGCTAGACTCCCTCACTGCTTTAACCCCATACGGATTGTCCAGAGCCAGGGGCCACCTCCAAGGCTTTGGGGAGCCAGTGAACTGACAAGGGGGAACCTTTGGGGTCCTTCCACTTCCGGTCTATGCAGGACCAGAGCTGAAGCTGGGTTTTTATTGCAGCTTTGCCCCAATGAATATGAGCAGCTGGTGAAGAACCACAGTGAACAAGTCAGACCCATTTACAGAAATGAGACTGCAGCAAACAACATAATGGAAAAGGTAAGTGTTGAGGTGGTGGTTGATATCTCATCATCACAATTTGGATTATTTGAATTAAAATGTATTTCCACAACAACAACAGCCTTGGGGGTGCAGCAAGGAAACAGAATTACACCAGTGTGGTCCCAAAGATACTAGTACATTATGCGTGGGCACAAGGAGCACTGAAATGATAAATACCTTTTCCAATAAAAGTAAAACCAAATCCAGGAGAGCCAGGAGTGTAAGATGTAATAGATAATTTCTGCTGGCAGTTGGGGGAGATGGGAAGGGACTCTCCTGGATTCTGTGCAAAGGGTCTGCTCAGTCCTCAACACCCCCCACGCCCCCCAGGTGTGCAAGGTGAGCAAGAGCAGATCTTGAACCAGAAGCTCTTTCTCCAAAGAAACCCTCTTCCCTGCCACCTCTGGCTTCGCTTTTCTGCTTTCTGACCTTTGCCTTTGCTGCAGCTGCAACAGGCCCAGGAGTTTGTCAGCACGCTCTCCAAAATGTGTGAGCCCATCTGGACGCTGAGCCTCCACCAGACCTTCCTGCTGCTCCTCATCCTGGGCCGCTGGCTGCTTCCCATCGGTGGGGAGATCACCAGGGACCAGCTGTCTCAGTTGCTGCTGCTCTTCGTGGGCACCGCCGCAGACATCCTGGAGTTCACCAGTGAAACCCTGGAAATAGAGAACGTCCGGTAGGGCTCAGGTGCTCTCAGCCCTGCAGCTGCACCCACAACAGAGAAGGCAGCCTGTCCTTCCACCCGTCTATCATTCTGTCTGCCTGTTTGCCCACCCATCTGTCTGTCTCTCCAACTGTCGCCCGTTGCCCCACCCTCAGAGTTTCCTTATAAGGTGCAATACTTGTGAATCAACCAGAATGATGGGGTGGTGAATTTAACTGTTTCAAAGGCTTATAAAACTTTGAACATGAGAACCAACAGGCTGAATAAGGGAAGATGAAATCTTCATTCTTATTAAAAAGCAATGGTATTTGTCTATGACTCTCAAATGAAATTTACTGGCATTTAGCTCTTCTTAGCTCTAGTCGAAGTGGGTGATGCCTCACCTTTTTCAAAAAGTGGTGCCATAAAACTGGTTTTAACTCATTTAAATGTGTATATATATTCAAGGCAATAAAACAAGTTATAATACGGAGAGTTCTAAAGATAGAGATAATTTATTCTCCAAAAGATGGGAAGTTTCATTTTCTGAAGTTTGGTTTGCTATTATAAAATTGATTGGTACAGTAAAATAATTTTAACCTTATTTCCTTCACCCTGTTTCATTATTTCTAACCTACAATATTCCTCACTCCCATTTTATAAATTATAGAAACTAATTGTAGGTTTCCATTGTTGGAGACCTCCTTACTCTAATCAATGTGTCTGGCCTGATTATGTCAGTGCCTTGTTTCTAAAATGCCTGCCTATCCTTTTCCCAGGAACAAAGATGCTCTGGTGTATGCAATCCTAGCCGTGTGGACTTGGAGCATGTTGCAATTCCCTCTGGATCTAGCAGGTTGGTCCTGTCAATGTTTCCCCAGGATTGTGCTCAGATGCATAAGATGCTCCATTCCTCCTCCCTGGAAGATGCTTCAACTGGCTTTCTTTGGGCTGGTCCCTCTAGGGTGAAACCATGGAAAGGCAAGTCAGAAGGCCAAGATTCAAGAGGCTGAAATGTCTTATCAGGAAATAGATCCATCTTTAACTATAAATAGGTAGATAGATAGATAGATAGATAGATAGATAGATAGATAGATAGATAGATAGATGATGGATGGATGGATAGATAGATAGATAGATAGATAGATAGATAGATAGATGATGGATGGATGGATGGATGGATAGACAGATGATAGATAGAAGATGGATGGAAGGATAGATGATGGATGGATGGATGGATAGATAGATAGATAGATGATAGATGATGGATGGATGGATGGATAGATGATAGATGGATGGATGGATAGATAGATGATGGATGGATGGATGGATGGATAGATAGATAGATGATAGATGATAGATGATAGATGATAGATGATAGATGATAGATGATGGATGGATGGATGGATGGATAGATGGATAGATGGATAGATGGATGGATGGATGGATAGATGGATGGATGGATGGATAGATAGATGGATGGATAGATATATAGATGATGGATGGATGGATGGATAGATGGATAGATGATAGATGGATGGATGGATAGATAGATATATAGATGATGGATGGATGGATGGATAGATGAATAGATGATAGATGGATGGATGGATGGATGGATGGATAGATAGATAAATCAATAGATGGATGAATGGATGGGTAGATATAGATAAAAATAAACAGATGATTGATTTACTTAGGAAATGCTGACCATGTGCATACGAAGTTCTAGATGCTCATTAGATGTTCTAATTTGTAAGTTACGGTTTATAAGTCATCACAATGTGAACAGAAACTAAGTAAAGCTTGTGGTTTAGTCAGAAAGCCACAATTCAAAGAACGAACCATGCCACAGGCTAAGCCTGGCTTAGAAACTGCTGCTGTGTCTGACAACTTTGTCTTTGGATGATTTATGACATGGGTTTCAACCTCCTGAAAGAAATGCCCTTCTTTCTTTCTTTCTTTCTTTCTTTCTTTCTTTCTTTCTTTCTTTCTTTCTTTCTTTCTTTCTTTCTTTCTTTCTTTCTTTCTTTTTTCCTTCCTTCCTTCCTTCCTTCCTTCCTTCCTTCCTTCCTTCCTTCCTTCCTTCTAGTGCAACATCTCAACTGTGATCGAGCAGCTTCGTCCACCAAAGTTTTTCACCTGCTCCTCTGCAGACACAGTGCTGACCTGTGGAACATCGGCATCAGCCTGTTCATCCAAGACGGCCCTTTCCTTGTGGTGCGCCTCATCCTGATGGGCTACTTTCAAGTGCTGAATCAGATGCTCGTGTTTTTTGCGGCCAAGAATATTTTGATCGTGATGTTGCAGCTCTACCGCCTTGTGGTGCTATCGCTCGACTTCCATGCCTCCCTCCAGCACAGGGCAAAAAGCCAGAAAGGAGCCACTTCCTGCTGCCCCTGTGAGCCCAGCTCCATCAGCCTCCCATCCAATGGCCTGCTGGACGGAGGCGACTCTACTGGCCTGGAGGAGACCTTCCCAGACTCAGCGGAGTGCTTGTGAGGGAAGGTGTCTTCTGCCCCAGGACCAGCCCTTCCCTCCGGGGGCCATGATCGAATGGGCTGGCCTTGGCAAGCAGCCTCTTTTTCCACTGGGAGACAAGGGTCCCATCCTAGCAACAAAGGGGAGACATTTGAGATAGGAGAGAACAAAATCCATTCTATTGGTTGGGTGGATTGATTGACATGGTATCCACGGTATTTATCCATTGTCTATCTGATGGGACTCAGCTGAGGTAGTTTTGTGGTTGGTTCTTCTTGTTTTTCTTTTGTTTTAATGTGTGACATTTGCAGACTCCATGGTTGCCTTCAGAGCCCTGCCGTAGCAGAATCTTTACCTGAAATTCAGGTAGTGATTTCAGGTCTAGTGATTACAGGCCATTTTTCTCCTGGTTCTATTTTATTTTACACTAGTATCAGTGGTGGGTTCCTACCGGTTTGCCCCTGATTGGGCAAACTGGGAGGCTCCACCCACCCGGACGTCTCTGCGGATGTGTGAGCACGCCCATGTGCCCGCGAGCAAACTGGTAGTGACCGAAATTGAAACCCACTACTGACTAGCATCGAGTTTGATGTAACCTTGTCCCAGCTCACCCAAGTCTACCCTGTTTACATGACCTCTTTTCCACAAAGCAATGGGCCGCCTTCCACTGATCCAGGTACGGTGGGATTTTTCTGGGAGAGGGAAAAAAAATCCAGGTGGGCGTGGCCTGTTTTAAGACGACATGGTTGGGAGATCTACTCAGAAATGTTGTATTAGCTTATCAAAGGCTGGCATGCATAGAGTAACTTTGTTATTATTTACAGGGAAAAATGTGTTCAAAGTCTTGTTATTACTGAATTCAGTTTTGATATGGTATACGTGATTATTTCTTCTCTTTTGTTTCTGAATGTTGATATCTTTGGTTACTGTGAGCACAATTCTTAATGCAAATAGAGGAGATGTTTTTTTTAATAAACCAGGAGATTTGTATTTGCTTAAGAAACGTTTATCTGGCAGTGTCCTTGTTGATCTCTCTGCTCCCCCACCCCCCTTATCTTCATGGCTTCTTCCCCTCCACTAACTTACCTCTGATTTGAGGGGGTGGTGGAACCACTGACCTTAAGAGAAGAGGAGAGAAGTTCTCCTGACCTCTGAACTTGATGGCTACCCCCCCTCCTCCTCCTCCATTTCCAGCTGTTGGGGCCCCAACAAACAACCCAAGTCTCGCATTCACTCTGGGCTCTTCCAGAGTGCTGTGTTAATGTCATTCATGATGTGCACCAATTACGCCCTTTCTCTTAGCCACTCATTCCCTGGTCGCATGGATTACTGCAATGCGCTTTGCATGGGGCTACCCTTTTAAAAGCATCTGGAAGCGGCATCTGGTGTAGAATACTTGGATTGGTGAGATGCGTCCCTCTCCAGGGGTGATGGCATTTCCCTGCAGGAGGCCAGTCCCAGGTCCTGAAGGCAGGAAGAGGTGCTGTGGCAGTGTCTCCCACCCTCGTGGGGTGCTGGGGGAGGGGGCAAATCAGATGCATAAAATCACTGAATCCAAGTCAGCGGCAGGATCTTTCCAGGGAACAGGATTAAAGATGGCATTCAAATCCCTGGCCTAGGCCTTCATTTTAGTGCTGAGTGAGGAACATGCAATCAGCAACAGAACAAAGTTTTCTGAAGAAACACACAAAAGGGGCTCAGTTTGTTTTACGGACTCATCAAATTTAAAACCAAGAAGACAGAATTGTCCCTATATCTGGAGAGAACAGGCCGACGAAAGAGGGTGGCCTGGAGGACAGCCTCTGGCCATTTGCCAGAAATGACTGCGCCCGACTCTGGGGTGAATTTTTATCCACCTAGTCAATAAGAAATGAATCGTTACTATGGCAATTCTGAGATTGTGAGTGTCGCGTTGCAGTGCAGTGCATTCATCAAAGGCAGCTCTGCTTTCTACATATGAGGCACTGCTGCGTAGGTGCAATGGTGATGGGGAATTATGGGAAAATGGGCCAAGGGTGAGGTGATAAAGGCCATTGGGAGAAGAGCTTCACAGGGTTTCCTCAGACTAGGCGTGATTTAATAAGCGAGCCATTTTGTTGGGGTGTAATTTTTGAAAGCAACTTGACCCCGGTTGTGTTCTGTGCTTGCTGACAATAGTCCAGAGGTGGAATTCAGCCGGTTTGGACCAGTTCGAGTGAACTGGTAGCTCTGACGATCAGCTGCCCCCCCCCCACCTGCCCCCCCATCCTGTCCTTTATTTCCTGCTTTCTAGCTCATCTCAACCGTGCGGTACAGCTGATTCCCCCCCTCACTGTTCTACTTACCATTGCTGACTTGGAAGGTAAGCAGCTGAGCTTCTAAATGCTCCATTTTCAGCGTGAAGCGTGTGCTCACCAAACCAGTTGTTAAACCAGCAGTATTCTACCACTGCAACAGTCCCCATGTTTCACCAAATTAGCCCTTGAGTTCCCATCTTCACCGCAAAGGGGATCACAATCCTGAGGGCCAAGATAGACTGCCGCATTTCATGGCCACTGAACTGTGGGCCAACACTGTGATCTGACAGGAGTTCTGGTTTATTTTTATTAATCTTACGAAATGTGGGGGTTGCTTGACTCCAAAAGCTTGCACTCAAAATAGAAAGCAATGAAAAGGAAATTCCATGTCTCTGGACAGACACACTCCCTTCAACAGAAAACACAATCAACGGGGCTTCTCAACAAGCATCCTGTCCCTCGACATTGGGAGGAAAGCTTTGATCTGGAAGGCTTCTGGAACATCATCAGACTGGGAGTCATGTGGAAGACACAATTGCATTGTGCTATTTCTATTCTTGGTTGGATTGTGGTTGGATTGGATACTGTAAGTTGCATGCTGTAAACTTCCATTATCAGCTCTGATTCAAATGGTGCAGGAATGCAATGAATGAATGAATGAATGAACAAATCCCATCAGGATTGTTTTCAAAGGGGCAGAGGGGGGTGGGAAGGGGAGGGGGCATTGCTTCTGAGGAATCCAAGTGAAAGGATGTTTCCAGTTGGACCTTCCAAGTACGGCATTGGGGCAGACTGAAGGTGTAGACGCTGCAAAACCTTCCTCTTCTTTTGTTCTCTCTGTATCGCCAGTTTGATGGGGGCATTTGAGCAAAGCTGAGGCTGTAATAAATTACACTTCTAATAAATCTAAGGGGTGGTGGTGGATTATATGAAGTGATAACAAAAACAATACCTGTGCGTGTCTTACAGAGTTTATTTAAAATAAACCCCAAGCCTTTGAAATGCTCCCAGAGCTGCAGGATAAAAAAAAACAGAAGTATGAATATGAAACAGAAATAGACGCAATAAACTGCAGAGATTAAAAAGAAGAAAGAGGCAACAGCAAAACATATCACATTTAGGGGGCAAATCAAGGACTAATAAACCAAGGGGTTCCCTTGGCAAATGCTACATGTATTTTATGCCAACTACAATAAAGGAACTTCAGAAGAACTTGGGACACTCGTGAACCTGAGACTTTTATTCTCATTTTTGTTTAGTCACTTAATTAAAGCAGCACTTAAAATAGATGAAGCACTTTATGTGTTGCAATGAACACGCACAAATCTCCAGTCAGAGATTTGCAGGCTAAGCATCTGGTGGACACTAAATAGGAATGCTATTATCTCTCTTGAACACAAGAGGTAGAATCAGAAGCAACAAAATCTGCTGCCATCTAGTGCCCAAAGTGCAGAATTGTATTATCCAGATATCGGAAGACACAAGAGCAGAGATTATGAACCAGGTGAAATGTCAATGAAACACCGCACAATGTCTTGCCCTAACTGAAATTCACTTTAAAATAGTCCATTAGTGTAATTCAAAGAAGAAGAAAAACGGTGTGGGATCACAGCGTATTTGAGACAATGACAGCCTCTGCTGTTAGGGAAACATTTTTACAGCCTAGAGCAATTTCATTTGCTTGCTTTCTGGTAAATTGGCCTTATGTGTTTAGATGATATTTTTGCTACAAGAAAGAGAACAGAGAACTGCTATAAGTGGATGGAAACTTCATTTCAGATCCACAGAGAAGATGGCCAATTTGTACCTTTATACTTAAATTTACAGATTCCACCGACTCCTGGGTTCATAGCAGAACAGGTTTACACAGAGAGCTGTGGCAGGGAGGCTCCTCAACTGCCAATTAGCTGGGTTGAAAAAGAAGTGAAAAGGTGCCATTCCTGTAAGATCCTCCGTGATTATTATTCTCTTCTCTTTGAATTCAGCTAATTGCCAGTTCCACCCCAAAATTTTATTTTAAAATACCCTAGACCAGACTGCCGCCTCTCCACGAGAGGTGAAGTGTGAAGTTGCATGCCGACAAAATAAAGCGAAATACTCTAAGAGCTTCTGTGGATAGCTGCTGTGACCTTTCCTTGCAGCACCTAAGGCCATCCCGAGGGACTGTCAATCAAATGCGATGGCATCTGCAGTTCAAGAGGACCAGCTAATGAGGGATGTGCCAGGTCTCTGCCTGAGACCCTCAAAGCTGTTCCAGTTCAAGATGTCTCTTCTCTGCCTGGTGTCCTCTGGAGCTGCAACCCAACACACCTGAAGGGAAAGCTTGGAAAAGGCCACATTGGATAATGGAAGGGAAAGTTGGATTTGGGAAAAGATAATATCAAATGCCCAGTTTGTTCTTCTCCAAGAGGGCAACAGAAAACACAGGCAAACCTACTGGAGGTGCCCACGGTTGGAGTGTTCAGCAGCAAAAGGCTTTTATTCAGCCAAACCATATTTAGTCTAGCACAGGGGTCAGCAACCTGCGGCTCTGGAGTCGCATGTGGCTCTTTCATCCCTCTTCTGCGGCTCCCTGTCACTCAAAATATGTGTCACAACTGCCAATGTGCGACACCTGGCGGCAGACAATTTATTGAGCTTTTCAACCCCAGTAGGCCAACCATGGATAAATCCAAGAAAAGAAAAGTTTCAGAAGAAAACAGAACATTTAATTCAACTAGTTTTGTGGCCGCTCAAGAAATAGTCAGGCATGGGAAGGGTTTTGTGGCTCCCAGGCTTTTTTGTGGGGAACAGGTCCAAATGTCTCCTTGAGTGTTTAAGGTTGCAAACCCCTGGTCTAGTAAATGCCATTCTCATTTCCAGATATGGCTCAGCATTTCCTTCTCAACCTGATTTTTACGGTGGCTCCCTGCATGGGGACAGAGCAAGCTCACACCGATCCCAAATTCCTTTTAGTTAACCAGAAGAATTGCCTCTGAAGAAGAAACAAAATTCTCTGAAACACATTTGGACACATTTGTCAATGAAGATTTTTCCTCCAGATTCCTTTGAGATTTGATCCCTTTTTCTCTTACCTGGTTACTTCTGGAGATTCTTTTTCCAGCATTTTGGTTCTTTGGAGCAGACAGTCCTTTATTTTTTATTTCCATTGCCTTTTGGGACAAAGTCTTCAAAGTGCAGCTCTCAGAAATGGTACCTTTCAGGTTAAGTATTGGTTATATAGAGGTCTGCATCTTTCATCGTTTTCATCCTGTAATTTAAGAAAACTTGGGATGCATGCCAAACTCTGCTGAACTGCAACTAAGGTCAGTTGGAATTGTTTCTGGTACAGAACAATCCAGGGCAAATTTTGACCAAACCAAATCTGACTTCAGTCATCCAGGCCCCCTTTGCCAGGTCAAGGTGTGAGGGTGCAGCCCTGCAGTGAATCCAGTGATGATTTTGACCTTCAAGTGCAGAACTAAAATAATTTTAAAAATTGGCCTAAGAATCCAACAGGAAGGGGAAGGGTTTAGCTTCTGTGATTATCTTGGAACTAATGGGAGCTTTTGAAGTGACCTCTGTGCTTTTTGTGCTCCAGATGGTTTCAAGATAAGCAGGCACTGCAGGATGGTACTCATTCCTTTACCTGCACATTTGGGTACCTGCGCTCTTTACATGCAATCAGCTGAAATGATTCTTGCAAGTTTTGTAAGTCCTTCTGCATTTCTCAAAAATTTTCAGTGCTAAATTCTCCTTGTGAAGGAGAATTCACAAGGAGAAATCAGGAGATTTCTCCTTGTGAGAAATCAGCAACCTATGTAAGCCTTCAGCATCAGCATCAGCACTGAGCACTTAGAATATATTTTTGCCTTCATCTGAATTCCCAAGTCCTCTTTCTGAAGTGTAAATGCATGCAGGAAAACCATCGTTTCAGATAGCTTTTTTCTGACAGCTGCAGCTCTGAAAATAAGGAAATGGTACCAAGCTATGTCCAAAAACGCCAAAGAATTCTTGGAAGGCTGGCTGGCATTCAGAGAAATCCGGTACTGTCTGTGAACTGTCCCATCTTTGGAAGACGTTCTTGGCAGTGGTGAAATCATTTTTTTTTCTTTACTACTGGTTCTGTGGGTGTGGCTTGGTGGGTGTGGCATGGGAAGGATACTGCAAAATCCCCATTTCCACCCCACTCCAGGGAAAGGATACTGCAAAATCCCCATTCCCTCCCCACTCCTGGGGGAAGGATATTGCAAAATCTCCATTCCCACCCGACTCTGAGGCCAGCCAGAGCTGGTATTTGCCGGTTTTCTGAACTGCTCAAAATTTCCACTACTGGTTCTCCAGAACCTGTCAGAACCTGCTGGATTTCAACCCTGGTTTTGGTGCTCCATTCCCCACTCCTTGGGCAAAATGATGACTCAGCACAGCCACTTCCAGGAGCTGTTCCCTCCCTTCCTTTTGCTGTGTCCTTCACTTTTCTCAAAGCAAGGAGCTTTGGCACAATCTCATCAAACAGCATCTTCTCGTTGATCAGCTGAGGTTCAGAGATTTTTAACACCTTCCTGGTTCCTTAGATGGACAATATGTTGGGGCCTGATGTCTAGGCTGTGCCTGGAATTTCTTTTTTCTTTTTGGTTATTGCAAATTGTTATTACAAAAACAAAGTGAATTTTGATCATTCTTTTATGGTTGAGGGAAATGTGTTGATCATCTAGGCTGGGTGGGGGCAAACTCAAGGCCTGGGGACTGGATCTGGCTTGGGGGGTACTTAGATCTGGCCTTCAGGGCCGCCCTGGAAACAGTGAAGGACCAGCCTGCAGTGCTTCTGCCAGCGAAAATGGGCTCCCGAGCTCCGTTTTGTCTGCCATGGCCTCCTGCAACCCTCTGCCGGTGAAAACGGAACTCAGGAGGGCCTTCGAGGTCAAACACAACCCTAATGCGGCCCTCAATGAAATTGAGTTTGTCACCCCTGGTCCAGGCATTATCTATCCTCAGGGTGAACATTTTTCTCAGCTGAACTGTTTCCTACAGAGAAAACCCAGACAGCCTGTTGAGTGGGCCGTCTGCTCACAGATGCTAACACATTGTTCAACAATAAGGAAGCAATAATCACATAGTATTGCCACAATTTTATCATCAAGATGTCCCTTTGAAGATAACTATTGTGGTTCCTAAATTAAACAGCTCTTTATTGCCCAAACAACTTAAATATGTGTACTTTAAAAAAAAACCCACCCTAAAACATTTTATTCTTTATAAAAGTCTCTTCCATAAGCCAAACATTTAACTTATTATAACAGGCTGGGTAACCAAAGCCACAATCCTATTTTTAGCTCTCTGAGAATAAATATTGTTGAAGCTGATGGGATTTCTAAGCACGGAGCTATGGGGTTTTGGTACTGTGCCCATCACATGTTCCATCGAAGTGCCAGAGGAATGCCTCTCTCACGGCATCTGCACCTAGTCTGCACCCAAAGACAGGCAGTGGCATAGTTTGCCACGAAAGGTGCCCCCACTGGCTTTCACTGCTTGGGGATGAGAAAAGCAAAAAACTATCCAGCCATTCTCAGAGGAGAGAGAAGCCCACGTAAGAGTCAAGGTCAGAGGTGGTGTGCAGCTGGGTGGCGGCCTGGACGTAATGCCGTCCTATTTAGCCACGTTTTCGAGGCGGGGTGCATGCATGGAAGGTGCGTGCGCGAGCAAAGCATGTGCATGGAAGGCTGGGGGCATGCGTGGAAGGAGCAGGCGAGTGAGCGAAGCGAGTGTGCACACGGCAAACTGGTGGCAAGAATATCTGAAACCTACCGCTGGTCAAGGTAGATTCTTCACGGCATTTCCACAGAACCAAAGGAGCATTTCAGAGATAAGGATTTTCTGAATTTTGTGTGGTTAGTTTTTCAATTTCAATCAGGAACCTGAATGTTCACTCTTGCTTCGTAATTCCTTCCGTCCTGTTCTGGATTTGAAAACTGATGAGGTGACTCTGA
This sequence comes from Pantherophis guttatus, assembly GCF_059756535.1. Lineage (NCBI taxonomy): Eukaryota > Metazoa > Chordata > Lepidosauria > Squamata > Colubridae > Pantherophis > Pantherophis guttatus. The sequence goes on along the minus strand of NC_142068.1, from coordinate 97,540,406 downwards.
CCATTCCTAAGAGAGAAATAATAGGTTATTTCTTACACTGATTGATGTTCACACAATTTAGTTTCTTTTACAGAGGGAATTATACAGGTTTTCCAATAAAATGCATCAGGTGTCCTTCCAGCTGTTACTTTACACCAAGCCAACCTGATATGCTTAATGGAAATACAGTATTTGGCAGTTAATAGAAAAACAGCTGGATGGAAAGAAAATTCAACCTTTAATATTTGATTCAGTCTACAATAAATCATTTTTCAGAATGGTTGGGCTTTATAACATTGCAACCAAATGAGAAAGAGTGATCAAATCTGACTATTGCATTTCCAAGAAGTTTTACAGAAGGGGTTACCTATTCTGGCAATCACCTGTGCCTCCCTCTTGAATGCCGTCCCTCTAGAGATCCACCTTGCTTCCGTTTTAGGAACTTAGCTATCCTCTGAGGCCTTGGGGTAGGGGGCTGTGGAGCTTCTGTCAGTTACATTTATGATACATGGAATGTGCTGTGTATAGATATAAATTATTTTTCTTTTTGTATAGTTTTCTATCTTTTTAAGTGTAAGATGCTCAGAGTCATCCTACAGCCAGGTGGCCTTTAAATTTAATAAACAACCAAATAAATAATCAATGAATCAATATTGAAGTAATATTTCATGGCTAAAACACCTTGCACCAGTTTTCTGTGAAAGGAAATAATTCTCTTCCATCGATCCTCCCATTCAACATGAACCCAAGATCATTGGTTATGATGGGGGCGGAATCCCCTTTTTTCCTCTTGCTATTCCCCCCATCTCTTTTGTATGTGTATCTCAGAGGTGGGTTTCAGCAGGTTCTGACCAGTTCTGGAGAACCGGTAGCGGAAACTTTGAGTAGTTCGGAGGATCGGTAAATATCATCTCTGACTGGCCCCGTCCCCATCTATTCTCTGCTTCCCGAGTCCCAGCTGATCGGGAGGAAATGGGGATTTTGCAGTATCCTTCCCCTGGAGTGGGGAGGGAATGGAGATTTTACAGTATCCTTCCCCTTCCATGCCCACCAAGCCACGCCCACCAAGCCATGCCCACAGAACCAGTAGTAAAAAAATTTGAATCCCACCACTGGTGTATCTGTCTTTAGATTAGTCTTGACTCCTGGTGGCTCCCTGGACAAACCCCCGGAGGCAGGGATGAAATGCTCCCAGTTCGGACTGGATCGAGTGATCCGGTAGTGATTGTGTCAGGTGGTTTGGAGAATCGGTAGCAATGGTGGCACGAGTCTCCGCCCACCTGCCCGAGTGTCATTACTTCCTGGTTTTAACCAGGAAGTAATGTGTTTTTTACCCTCTGCGCATGCGCAGAAGGTTTTGCACATGTGCAGACGGTCTGCGCACGCATGTGATGCCGCGCATGCACTTCTGAACCAGTAAGGAAGGTAAGTAGATTTCACCCCTGCCCGGAAGTTTCTTGGCAGCATTTTGGGAAGTTGGTTTGCTCTATTCATCATCTTCCAAAGGCCAAGAGTGTGACTGGCCCAAAGTCACCCAGCTATCTTCATGCCAAAGGCAGGCTAAAACCTGGTCTCCTGGTTTCTAGTCCATCATCTTTCACTCCAGAAGACCAGTAGAGGGCAGCAAGTAGACACAGGAAATTCTACTGTAGTTACCTCTCTGCCCTCTGGTGGCCATTTGTAACATTTGTACATTTGTACATTCACATGTGTTAGAATCATTAGGGTTTTTTTCAAAAAAAATGTCTGAACAGTGCTATACAAATAACTTATTCTAACTCTGGTGATGGAGAGAGGGTTCACAGAGAGACGGCTGCATCAATGGCTTGCCATATACCAGTTATTTTCTTCCCCTGCACAAGTCTATCATATTATTTTGTAGAGGAAAAGGTTTGTGTGCTTAGATATTTTGCTTAATGAGCAGTGGTGGGGAAGCTGCTTGGATCAGAAAGATGAAAGCCCTGAAGGAAGGATTAGCCCTCTCCTCCCAGTACTGCAGTGCCAACATCCAGGCCTCTGGCTTGTTAGATTAAAACAGGATAGAAAGTTAATCGCAGATCTTCTGTTTCTTCTACACTTATTCTCCCGCTTTAAACATTTATACTGTATTCTTCTAATAAGGAGATCTCTGTGTTCCTTTGCTTGTAAAGGAAGGAGTGCTGATGAGCATAAGGAATAATAACATGATTTGTCTATACATAAAGTTGGAAGAAATGTCCATCTGGGTTGGGAGAAAGACACTGGAAACATGGTGGCTGATTGGAAAGATGGTTTTTAATGGTGGACAGGACCACATGCAGAGGTGAAATTCAGCAGGTTCTGACAGGTTCTGGAGAACCAGTAGCGGAAATTTTGAGTAGTTCGGAGAATCAGCAAATACCACCTTTGGCTGGCTCCAGAGTGGGGTGGGAATGGAGATTTTGCAGTATCCTTCCCCTGCCACGCCCACCAAGCCACGCCCACAGAGCCAATAGGGAAAATTTTGAATTTCACCCCTGACCACATGGTTTGAGATCCTGGGCAAAAAAGCACATGGTTGAGAGAGAAAGAGAGATTTATACCCTCTGTTGGGCTTTGAATTTGAGCTTGTGTTCTGATTGGTTGTCAGACTCCCATGGGGCCATGGAGGGGTAACTTTGTAGGTTGTCTTGAGTCCCAGGCTTGGTTGAGCCTTGCTGGGTGATCTCCCCAGGTGCCATGTGGTGAGTTCTGTTGCTAGATGGGTAAAGGGCTAATCCTATCATGTCCTGAGGGCCGTGTCTTAATCCCATCACCCTGGAACTGAAGGGGGGGGCAGGGAGCTTCAGGGAGCTGCTGCTTTTTCTTTAAACCATGTTTCTCCTTTTCTCATCCAGGGAAATATAATATTCTGCCTTTTTCATATTTCCTAGAATATTTAATTTTTCTAGGAGAGGGGTGGGTGCTAACTTCTTACAGTAAAGAATAGCAGTAATGCCCCCCTTCCCAAGGACTAGCTAATTCCCTCCCCCTGCAGATGTAACACAGTCCGTTCCAATTTCCCTCTCCCACCTCCAGCCTCCAAATTTTGGGTTTTAACAGGATGTTCAGTTTGAATCTTCCAGGTGTTGCAGCACTTAAAGTTTTCAACATTCCTAAAAGCAAAGAATAAAAATGACTCCCAAAGGAACTATTGAAAGTCTGTAACTCTTTCGCTATGCATTATGCATTCGCCAAATTTGCTGGCGGTGTTGTAAGTTTGAAGCCTCCCGCTGGTTTTCATTACTGCTACAGATTCTTCGATCTGAGCCGGGCAGATACTGCTCTGAACAGTCTTCCCCCTGTGTGTCTATTTGTGCGTGCGCGCATACATACACACACACACACACATTTAGTCCTGGTGTCTTATCAACTCAACTCTCAAACCAAGTTCACTTCAAAGTGAATTCCTCTTCCCTTCAGATTCCTTCCCTATTCCTTTGCACAATTTGCCCAACCCATATCCTACCACAAAACCAAGCTAAAATCGAGCTGTTTGCATATTAAAAAGTCGGTGCTCAGGTTAAAGTTATTTAACTATGAAAGAGATGATAAATTTGCAAAATCTTCTTAACATCCAGATAAAGCACAAAAATTATCTCTGGGTTTTTAATTTACACATTTACCAGGTACGCCATGAAAGCATCCTAGGAGAATGGAATAAGGGTCACCAAGAAGCTTTCCCTGAGCCCCGGCAACATTGGGCTTGATCACATCGGTAGGAAGGCTTCTTCTGGCTTATTTTATTATTCATATTTCTATGCCGCCGACTCTCCGAGGACTCTGGGCGGCTTACACCAAAGACAGTATACTAAATAGCATATTGCCCCCAACAATCGGGGTCCTCATTTTACCCACCTCGGAAGGATGGAAGGCTGAGTCAACCTTGAGCCGGTGAGATTTGATCCGCTGATCTGCTGAACTACCAGTCAGCTGAAGTAGCTGCAGTACTGCACTCTAACCACTGCGCCACCTCGGCCCAGCCCAGCCCAGCCCAGCCCAGCCCAGCGGAACCCACCAGATTCTCCTCCTGAAGAGAAATCCCGGGGCAGAGGAGGCTTTCTTCCCTGCCCTGCCCTGCCTGCTGCCAGGCTATTCTGTGCCCTGCCCAAGGACAGCCCAAGGATTTGGGCACATGAGGCTAAAAATCCTGCAAGCATCTTTTCCCAGCCTGGGCAGAAAAACGTTTAAAGAATGAAACTTGTCCCCCTCCGGGACACCCCAACCAGCAGGAGGGATGTTAAGTTGGGTGAATGAGGACTCAGCAAGCCAGGCAGTGAGTGACAACAGCTCTTTATTGTAGGGTGAGAACCCAGCGACTGACCAGGGGAAACAGCTCCCTTTATATACCTTGCAGCTGTGGTGGTCAGCCAATCAGCTGACGGCCAGTTAATTCAAACTGCCCGCCCAAATCTACATACATAACACTCCTCCCCTCCCAAAAGTGACTTGGGGTGGACATTAGCATACATAGTCTCTCAGGTGACTAGGGCGTGTCCGCACTCTAGTTGACCTGCGCAGTTCAGTTGGAGGTGTGGCGTCGAGCAGGTTGGAGGAACTCCCTGTTTCTCCCTGCTCCGCCAATGGAACCTCCGAGAATTCATTGTGGGCGGCGACTTCTGCGGCTGGTCGATCTTCCGCAAAGGGGCGGCACTGGATCTCGGGGCCGACAGCTAAGTCCTCCCCTAGACTCGGGTTTGAGTTAGGTCGAGAGTTCTGTTGGTAGCTAGGGAGCGGTTCGTCTAAGATGTCTTCTGTGTCAGCAGCCAAACGCTTCCGTAACTGATCAATGTGTCGGCGCCAAATCCTCCCATCTCCCATGTCTACTCTATACGACTTGGGCCCGGTTACCACCGTGATTTTCCCGGTTTCCCAGAGGGGGCCGTTCCCATAATTCCTAGCGAATAATGGCGTTCCTATTGTAAACTCCCTAAGTCTTTTCTCTGCCCCTCTGAAGTTGTCAGGGAATAACTGGGTTGAAGTCTGTCTAGGACTCCTCAGAGCTTTCTCCCCATCAGAAGTTCCGCCGGGCTCCTGCCTATGGTGGTGCATGGTGTAGCGTGTTGGGCCATTAAGAATTTATCTATCCTCTCCTGCCAGTCCCCGGGACCTAGGCGTGAGATGGCTTCCTTAGCCGTTCTCACAAATCTCTCCACCAATCCATTGCTAGTCGGATGAAATGGGGCGGATAGCACATGTCTGATCCCCAACTCTGCTAGGTACCCCTCAAACTGTGTGGCCGTGAACTGGGGCCCGTTATCTGAGACTAAGGTGTCCGGTAAGCCATGGGTGGCGAACAACTGTCTTAGCTCCCTAATGACGGTGTCGGTGGTAGTGGTTTTCATGAGTCTGATCTCCAACCACTTCGAGAAAGCGTCCACGATGACCATAAATACCTGCCCATGGAATGGACAAGCGAAGTCTATGTGGATCCTAGACCAGGGTCCCTGGGGCCGTTCCTATTCCCTAACCGGTGCTTTGTGGGGGGTCTGGCCTCGACTCCTGACAGGGTTGGCACTTCCCCACCCACTCAATGATGTCTTTATCCATTAGGGGCCACTATACGTAACTCCTAGCTAACCCCTTCATCCTCAAAATCCCGGGATGCCCCTCATGCAATAGATTCAAAACTTTTTCCCTTAGGCACAAGGGAACAATAACCCGATCGCCCCACAAAAGACAACCCCCTTGCATTGTCAGCTCGCCCTTTTTGTTAACGAAGTGTTTGAATTCCCCGCCCTCAGTCTTTTCTGGCCACCCCCTCGTAACCCAACTCGTGACTTTCCTAATCACGTGGTCTCTGGTTGAGGCCCTCGCCACTTCTGCTGAAGTGATGGGCCCCGAGTCCAAGACGTCAATCAGCAGGACTGGAACTCCGGGTGTGGGGTCCTCTATCCTGTCCGGTAACGGGCAATGGCTGAGGGCATTGGCATTGCCCATGCTCACCCCTGGTCGATGTACCAGGCGATAGGAGTATGCTGCCAGGAAGATGGCCCAGCGTGTCATCCTGGGAGATAGGGCTGCCGGGGTGGGTCGGTCCCCTGCGATGAGACCCAGAAGTGGGTCTGTGATGAGTTCGAAGTCTCTGCCGAACAGGTATTTGTGGAACTTCTTGACTCCTGAGACAGCTGCCAGGGCCTCCTGAGACAGCTGCCAGGGCCTCTTTGTCAAGTTGACTGTAGTTCCATTTGGCACTTGAAAGAGTCTGGGAGTAGTAGGCAATGGGTGCCTCTAGACCGTTCGGTAGTCTATGGCTCAGGACAGCCCCCACGCCGAAAGGGGACCCGTCACAGACTAGCACTAAGGGAAGCGTAGAGTTGTACTGAATTAGGAAACTCTTGGCCGACAGGAGTTTCTTTACAACAGCTAACGCGGTAGCTTCAGCCTTCCCCCAAACCCATTTGGACTTTTTGGCCAACAGTCTGTGCAGGGGCTCTGCTACTGTTGCCTTGTCCCTTAGAAAAATTGCGTAAAAGTTCAATAGTCCTAGGAATGCTTGTAGTTCCGCCTTGTCTTTGGGGGTGGGGGCCTCTTGGATCGCCCTAATCTTGCTCTCAGTGGGGTGTATGCTGGTTCCGTCTACCCGATACCCCAAGAATTCCACAGAAGGGACTGCGATCATGCACTTGTTGCATTTGACCCTGAGTCCTGCACTTCTGAACTTCCCTAGGACTTGTCTCAGTCTCTCCCCCAGTTACTGTTCATCTTCTGTGGTGATGAGCATGTCATCAAAGTACGGGACCACCCCAGGGATCCCCTGTAACAGTCTCTCCATGGTGCTCTGGAACAGTCCTGGAGCTATGCTGACTCCGAATTGGCGTCTGGTACACTTGAAGGCACCTCTATGTGTTACTATAGTTTGTGCCTCTGTGGTAGCACCATCTACCGGCAGCTGCTGGTACGCCTGCGCAAGATCGAGTTTAGCAAAGATCTTGCCAGGCCCTAGGGAATGGAGAAGGTAATGTACGATTGGAACCGGGTAGGCGCTCTGCTGCAGGGCCTTGTTGATCGTACACTTAGTCTGCGCAGATGCGCACAGACCCGTCCGGTTTAACGGGGGTCACAATTGGGGTCTCCCACCAAGCATGACACCCCCTGTTTTATCAATTTGTCCAATTCCACGTCAATCTTGGGCTTTAGGGCGAAGGGTACCCTCCTGGGATTCAGCTGGATGGGGGCAATATTGGGGTTGAGGTTGAATGAGATAGGGGTCCCCACATACTTGCCGAGTCGCTCGTCGAACACGTCCTGGAACTCCTGCATCAGGTCGTCCTTCAGGGTGCTTCGCACGTTGCAGACGCCGGTGAATCCCATGCCCAGGGATCTGAACCAGTCCATGCCCAGGAGGCTTGGGAGCTTCCTGCTGACCACGGTGAGGGGAAGCTTCTCCCGGAATTCCCCGTACTCCACCTGGAACTCGCCGATTCCTTCCACGGGGATGCGGTTCCCCTGGTAATTGCGCAGTCCCAGCCGCTGGTGCCGTCTCTGGATGCTGGGGACGGCCTTCTTTCGCTTGTCCCAGGACATGATGGTAATTGGAGATCCGGTGTCAATCTCCATTATGCACTCCTGTCCCTTGATGTCGACCGTTGTGTAGGTCTTCTCCCCGGGGGATGTGCAGGTCCGGCCGATTTGGTGGTACAGGCCTTGAGATCCTCAGATTTCGCGCTCTTCCTGTAGCCGCCCCTCGGATTGGTTCTCATTCGCTGCGCCATCTCTGATTGGCTGGCGTTGCTCCACGCCTTGTACTGGGGGTTCTGCTTGGCTCTACAGACTCTGGCGATGTGCCCCTTCCACTCACATTGCCAGCAAATGGCGTCTCGGAACTTGCAGGTCTGTCGCGGATGGGGTCCCTCACAACTCGCACAGGCATCTTGCTGGCCTCGCCGGTCCTGCCGGTCCTGTTCGGTCCTGCAGACCTCCTCATCTGACTCTCCCTCGCTCCCCATGCCAATGGTTTCCTGGTGAACCGGGGCTGACTTCCGTGCCGTTCTGCTCTGCGTCGACCCCTGTAGTCTCTCGGCTGCCTTGGAGGAAGATTCGTGAGTCCTTGCCTCGTCCAGTGCGATGTGTAGTGTGAGATTTGTCTTTGCGAGCAACCTTCTCTGCAAGCGAATATCTCTCACTCCGCAGATTAGTTGCTCTAGCAGCATCTCATCGAGGTCTCGGTACTCGCACTGGTTTGCAGCCTTGCGCAGGGCAGCAACGTACTCGCTGATTGATTCTTCCTCGTGTTGCAGCCGTTGCTGGAAGTCGAACCGCTGCACATACTTCGATGGCATTGGGGCATAGTGGTCTTTCAGCAGCATCTGAAGCGTTTGCCACGAGATGGTGTGGACCGAGTTCGGTTCCGACAAGGCCTCAGCCATATCGAACACCTTGGGTCCACAATGGCTCAGGAACAGGGCTTTCTTCCGTACGTCGGGTAGCCCCTGTAGGTCGCTGGCCACCAGGAAGCATTCGAAGCGGGACATGTAGGATCCCCACTTCTCTTCCGCGGGGTTGAAAGGCGCTGGCGGTATGTAGGCAGACATCTTTGGTAGATTCTCCAAGTGTTCCGCTCGCTCGCCTGGCTGGATTCGGGGTTGCAGAGCTCTCTCGTCGGCTCGTGGCTTCAGCCCTTTCCGTGGCTTCTGGCCTCAAAATCCCATCCTCGTCACTAATGTTAAGTTGGGTGAATGAGGACTCAGCAAGCCAGGCAGTGAGTGACAACAGCTCTTTATTGTAGGGTGAGAACCCAGCGACTGACCAGGGGAAACAGCTCCCTTTATATACCTTGCAGCTGTGGTGGTCAGCCAATCAGCTGACGGCCAGTTAATTCAAACTGCCTGCCCAAATCTACATACATAACAAGGGAGATGGAAGTTTTATCCCCTTCAGTCCCTGCCTCGCTCTGAGGACTTTGGCTGCTTCTTCAGCAGGGGGAGTCGGGGCCCTGCAACTCCCTTCCCTCCTCAAGGCATTTTGGCCCCACCGGGTAGAAAGAGGTTTTCCCCATATCAATCCACCTGCTTACCTTGCCGGGGACCTATGGCATCCCCTGTTGCTTCTCTCCTCCAAATTGGAAGGGGAGCATTAAACCAATGCTGGAATCAGGGACCCTCCCAATTCTGGATTCATTTCCCCTGCTTTTTGGCCCATTGCCACTCCCCCCCAATGGCCTCCTATTTGTTTTTAGATTACAAATCATGACTATATTAAAAGGTTTTGCTTGTAATTTCCCATTTCATTTCAGTCCCCCCATGGGCAAGCAGTTTTCTAACCTGTGTCTTAATTCCTAGAGTGGACTTATATATTTCCTGGGGGAAATGGAAGAGGTGACTCTCTGTTTTCAGCCTCCTTCCCTCTACGTTCCTAGAGGGTAACCTTCATCATCAAAGGTGCTGCACCTGCAGTGAGGATTCTGGGATCCAAGCAGCCTCTTGGTCTCTGCAGATGGAAGGGGTGGGGGGTGTCCCTGAAATCGTGCATAGTCCCTCTTGCACAGACCCACAGTTTGTTCACCCCCCAAGCAGCTCCTGTCAGCCTTGCAAGGTAGTCCAGACAAAAAGCTTGCCCAGGTGAGCTACTTTTTTACAGCAAGGCTGTATTCACAGAATCTTGCCAATCTACACTCACTTAAACCCCCACCCCCAATACAGCCCAAGAAACTAGGGAGGGTTCCTTTTGAGAGGTTTGCCATATGCCCATCTCCTTCCCCGCCTTTGATCCGACTGATCAACTAATCCTGGCTGTGGGTTTCCCCATTTCTCCCAAACTAATCCCACCCCACCATGTTTTTCTCATGCTGTTGATTTCTGCTTCTTTTTGCCTTTTCCCTCTTCTTAACAATTAGTAAGATTTATATAATATATAATAAATATATAATAATTATATAATAAATAGATTTATATAATGCTTAACAACTAGTTCTCACAACACTGTCAAATAATTTACTAAGACTGTATTACTATTATTCTTCTCTTCCTTACTAGTATCTATCTCTTCCCACTTATTACTATAACCATGTTGCTTGTATTTTTCAATTTATATTGTTTTTATTTGTTTCCTAGTACGATTTGATAGCTTGTATCTTTTTATTCTTGATGAATGTATTTTATTCTCCTTATGTTCACTGAGATGCACCAAAGACAAATTCCTTGTGTGTCCAATCACACTTGGCCAATAAAGAATTCAATTCAATTCTATTTTGTGACTGAGTAAGTTAAAATCAGTTGACCCTTCGTATTGCTTGGGGAAAGATCAAATGGTTGAATTAAACATGCATTGCTTTTTGATTTTACACTTGGGGTCATTTGAGCTTGATACAGGCTATGACTCTCAGACTTGTCACCAAGGACAACTTTTTCACTTCGTTTTGTAATGTAAACCAGTTGTCTCTTTGCAGTCCCTGACTATTCCACCTCAGACCACGAGGTGGCGCCGACGTCTGCAGACCGGAGCTCTTCCTTAGGTGCTTTGGCATGGATTTTCCAGAAGGGTTGCTGGGTGCAGCCTTCCTCATTGTTTCTCATTGACTATAATGTTGCATCTATTTCAAGTTATTACTTTAAGATAAAGGAAGTGATGCGAGAGAAGCCTGGCAAGACTGTGAAATGTGAAGGCAAAGGCTTTAACGTGTGGTCAGAGTGACCGCAATAAAAGAAAAATATATTTAGAAACAACGAGATTGTTTGCACACAACAATAAAACTCTGCTAGATGTCAGGAAATCTCTGTGAAACCTGTTCTGGAAAGGTTTTCTCCTCCACCAGTGGAGTCAGGATGGCGACTGCGATTGGGACGTTCAAAGCTGTTCTTTAAATGTGCTGTCTGTGAGATGCACATGATAAACACACTTCTTCATTGCCAGCATCTCGTCTCTTTTGGTCGCAGCCTCTGGACGTCCCTGTCCTTGGCCCATCTTTGAAAAAGAGACGTGAGCAGGAAGCATCATTCTTAGACTACTAAAATCAATGCAGCACTAATGGTTCCCTTCAGCTCTCTCTCTCACCCGTTATGTTATCAAAAGGAGGCACCAGGTGCTTCTAGAGGGCAGGAACAGATCAGAGGGCCCTCTAGAGGGGACCTCCCACTGCCCTCCTGCCTCCAAGCCACTGTGAACGCTTCCCATGGTTTCCTTCTCTACCTTGAAAGGGTCATTTTGCAGCTCGTGCTGTCTGAAGGGTCTTTGTCCAGTTGACTTGCTGATCTTTGCTTTATATATACACATACTATCGGTATTTACTATTCTTCTTTTCCTGAGCACTACTCCTACCCCTGTTTATTTTTAACAAGCCCAAACCAACATTTTGAATTGGACCCTGAAGCAAACTGGTACCCAATGAAGCCTGTGCAACAATGGGGTTGTAAGTGCTACCTCAGGGGTCCACAGAACCCCAGTTCTGCACCAGCTGTAGCTCCTGAATACTCTTCAAGGGTAGAATTTTATATCACCTAGAAAAGTAACACATTTATTATAGCATCTAGCTAGATTAATTAGAGTTTACTGCATCTGTAGACATGATTCCTAACTCACAGAAACACATACAATAAATTAATTCTTTTAATGTATCACAACTCTCTGTTTTGGCACAAAGCTGCTGCTAATTCAGAAGACAGTATTTCATGATGTTTTGAGATGAGGAGAAATTCGTGTTTGTTGAATTAGAAGAGGTTGATTCTTCTTTTATTATTGCAATTTTGAATTAATTTTAAATGGACCAAAGCATAAGAAGGGAGAAGGCTTGTTCAGGTGTTAGTCCAATACATTTTATCCAACCCAAGAAGATGCGAGGGGCCCTCCCCAGACAGTCACATGGGCATCTCACTTAACATCACAATGACTTACAACCAAAATTCCAGGGTTAATTGTGACTACAAGTCAAGGACTACCTGTATGTAAAGGGAGATCGTAAAATACAGATGTTGCTACTGTTGTCTGAATAAAAAGAAATCCCTTAGCTTAGGTTGGGTTGAAAGACATTGTTTATTTATTTGTATATGTGTATTTATAAGCATATAAATATTTAGTTTTGTATAATGGGGGGGACCTATAGGTTGATCCAGCCTTTCATCCTTCCGAGGTTGGTAAAATGAGGACCCTGACTGTTGGGGGCCAGAGGCTGACTCTGTAAACCTCTTAGAGGGGGCTGTGAAGCACTTTAAAGCAGCATATAAGTCTAAGTGCTATTGCTATACAGATGTGGTGGGACGTTGGGCATACCAAAAACCCTTGCAGGTGCTGCCTGTCACGTCTGATCTGTCCTCGTCTGGGACTCCGAGTTTTGGTCTTGCTGCTTAGTTCCCAGAGAACTAAATACTATAGCTACATGTAAGCACTGAGAAAACAGAGCCAGGCAGGTACCAAGTAGAAGGTTATGCATGCAGTTTGTATTTAAATATGAGAACCTGCCAAGGATGGCTGAATCGCTTTTGCCTTCCCTGCTTTTTGTGCGCATGAATCAATCTGGAAAACTCTTCTGCTGTTTTGTCTCTCTCTGGCTGGAAGCTCCAGTGCAGTTTAGGAAAGCATGCTAGAACACAGAGATTGGGAAATTTTTTCTGGCCCTGAGTGTCCAGAAATTGGATGGGTCCCTTCCTTCCTTCCTTCCTTCCTTCCTTCCTTCCTTCCTTCCTTCCTTCCTTCCTTCCTTCCTTCCTTCCTTCCCTCCCTCCCTCCCTCCCTCCCTCCCTCCCCCCCCACAAATCTCCCCAGATTGACAATGAGGCTTTAGCATTCTTCCCCCCCCCCCCCGAAATATCCAATTTCATTTTTGCCTGAAATCTTCATGGACTCTCATAAAATAGCAAGAAAAAAAAACATGGAGAAAAACATTGTTTTTTCCTCCCTTTTTGTTCTGGCAGAAATGAATTGTGAAAGGAAGCAGCTGTGGCTGGGCCAGGAAACTTCTAAGACTTGGCTAAAGAAGGAACACTCAGTTAAAATATAAAACGTCTACTTTAATTTTCATAGATATGTATAAATTATCATGGAGACACATCTGGAAAACCCTTTGATGGAATGGGCCGACTTAAACGAAGTGTTTTTTTTAAAAAATATTATTACATATTACTTTCAAAACAAGAAGACAGAAAGCTCATCTTCTGCCCAGCACACTGGAAGAGTGTGACCAAGTTACTCCACCAACGAAAATGTTCCCACGCTTGAGACATGTGGTTTTAATATCAAGACGTGAATGCTTCGTGTCTCTTCTTGAGAAGACTCTGACATCATGCAGAAGATGTTACAAATATCAAGCAGTACAACTCAGCTCAAGCATTTAGGGTATGGTAGGCAGGGAACTGGAAATTAATTGTTTGGAGCAGCCACAGCCAGTCTGCTGAGCCTGGTGGCTCAGCAGACTGACAGCATTGTGATTAACACCAGCTGTCTGCAATTACTGTAAGTTCGAATCTCACCAGGCTCAAGGTTGACTCAGCCTTCCATCCTTTCTAAGGTAGGTAAAATGAGGACCCAGTTTGTGGGGGAAATAAGCTGACTTTGTATAAATATACAAAAGTATGAAGGCCATTGCTTAACTCTTTGTAAGCCGCCCTGAGTCTCCGGAGAAGGGCGGCATATAAATCAAATTAAAAAAAAAAATCCAGTTTTCGAGTTTACACGGATGGTTCTGTCTGATGTTCATGTGCATGTTGAGTCCTACACAAAACATACTGGCTAGTTTTGAGATGAATGTTTATGGAATAATAAGAGATAACAAAGTTTGGTCAAGTCCATTCAAAGGTCAGATCCTCTGAATTTTAGACCCTTCGCATCCTGGACATAAACTGTTTCAACTCCTACCCTCAAAACGAGCTATAGAGCACTGCGCACCAGAACAACTAGACACAAGGACAGTTTTTTCCCGAACACCATCACTCTGCTAAACAAATAATTCCCTCAACACTGTCAAACTATTCACTAAGGCTGCACTACTATTAATCTTCTCATCGTTCCCACCACCCATCTCCTTCCACTTATGACTGTATGACTCAGGGGTGAAATCTAAATTTTTTTGCTACCGGTTCTGTGGGCGTGGCTTAATTAGTGGACGGGGCTTGGTGGTAAGGTGACTGGGTGGGCGTGGCCAAGTCAATGTCACTTCTTTGCCCTTTTTTAACCTACAAAATACAACACAACACAACTGGCTCACCCACAATGTAAAAGCAGCTGTGCTAGATTCAAAATGGCCCCGCAACAAGCAGGAACCTTACACAGCCACAAAAAGCCCAAAAGAACAACTTTCACACTTTACACACACACAACACAACACAACACAACTCAACTGGCTCACCCACAATGTAAAAGCAGCTGTGCTAGATCCAAAATGGCCCCTGCAACAAGCAGGAACCTCACACAGCCATAAAAAGCCCAAAAAACCAACTTTCACACTTTACACACACAAAATTCCACATACAGCTTTGTGAGATTTTGTGTGTTTGTGTAGTTAGAGTGAAACACTACAGAAACAAACTAAATCTCACAAAGCTGCACAAATATTATTTTATTTTATTTTATTTTTATTTTTATATAAAAGCAGCTAAATTTAAAACTTTCTAAACTTTAAATGGCTAGGTCTAAAAAAAGAACAACTAAAAAAACCCCCAATTAACTATTTTTAAAGCTCCCAAAGGGGAAAAAAACTTACCCAATAGAACAGGGGTCTCCAACCTTGGCAACTTTAAGACTTGTAGACTTCAACTCCCAGAATTCCTCAGCCAGCTTTGTTGGGAGTTGAAGTCCACAAGTCTTAAAGTTGCAGAAAGAGCTGCTCACCGATGAGCTTGATTGCAGGCAGGGAGATTGCTGATGCAATGGATTGCGATTGTCATGCAACCAGCAGCTAAGGTAAGCAAGCTGGAGGCTTGAGGTAGGGGGGGAGAAAAAAAGAAACTTTTTTTCTTTTACATGGCTCTGGCGATCCAAGCTGAGTTGCCTGATTAGCAGGCAACTCAGCTGGGATGTCAGAGCTTGGCTGGTCACAGCCATCTAAAAGGAAAAAAAAACTCTGATGATTGTGCAGCTCAGCTGGGCATGGGGGGCGGGGGCAGGGATTTTTGCTACCGGTTCTCCGAACTGCCCACCGCCATCTCTACCTACTCACCCAAGCCGGTCCGAACCGGGAGCATTTCACCCCTGGTATGACTGTAATATTGTTGCTTGGATCCTTACGATTTATATTGATATTGTTTCCTGATTGCTTATTTGTAACCTATGACTATCATTAAGTGTTGTACCTTATGATTCTTGACGAACGTATCTTTTCTTTTATGTACTCCGAGAGCATATGCACCAAGACAAATTCTTTGTGTGTCCAATCACACTTGGCCAATAAAAAATTCTATTCTATTCTATTTTATTCTATTCTATTCTATTCTATTCCTTATACTATACTATTCTATTCTATATTCTATTCTGTTCTATTCTATTCTAATTATTCTATTTCTATTAATTATGATTCTATTCTATTCTATTCTATTCTATTCTATTCTATTCTATTCTATTCTATTCAGAAGATTTGCTGCTCTCAAGCAGAGACCTATATATGGGAAGCAGCTGCCACCACTGGACTACCTTTGTGGCAACTCACCGTTGATGTCCTACACAAAGTGGACTGGGACTCCCAAGCCCCCATGTGCCCAGGCCATCTGGCAGCCATCCTTCCACTCCTTGCCTTGGCTTTCAGTGGGGCAGCCGTGCCTTTGTGGACTCAGAGGCCATAATTCTGTACCACATCAGAGTCTGGAGGTAGAAAGGGAGCTGTGGCAGGGGAGGATGGTTTTACCAAATTCTTGCTGCAAGTTCTGCTCTCCCCCCTTCTTCAGGGAAGATGAAGACGGTGAGTTCAGAATTCAGAAGCCAACCCCTGCAGAGTAATCTAAAATCCACTTTTCCAATGAATAATGCACAGATTGAAGATTTCTTAGATGAATAGTTAACACGGCATTCTCTGGGTGTAGAGTGCTTTTTCTCTCTCTCTCTCTTTTCAACACATCTCTCAGCTATATTGGAGTTGCAAATGTAATTTCCAGTATTCTGATACATTATGTGGGTTTGTCATACTCCCTGGAGGACCAAAGGCCTATAAAGAAATGAAGGGGGGGGGGGAATAAGAATGCAAAATTAGAAGCTGGCTTTGTGACATTTTACATGTAGCCGCTTAAAATAAACTTCCATTCTGCCTTATGATAGTAATTCTCCTGGGACAGATGACAGAAACATTTTATACATGTGCCCTGGAAAATGCTTTCTCTGTACTATGTTAATAGATATTCATCTCCCTATGATAGGATTTAAAATTTAATTTTGCAGCCTGGCATATCCCTGAAGCTCAAGGTTGATTATGATTCTGTCTTTGTATCAGACTTTCTCACAGAAAATCTTTGAAAGTGAATTGCAGTTTGCATCTGGGTCTCTGATGAAGGAAGGAAGGAAGGGAGGGAGGGGAGGGGAGGAGGAGGAGGAGGAGGAGGAAGAGGAGATGCAGGGGTGGACTGCTGGGGGTTCTTAGGGGTTTGGGAGAACCTCTAGCTAAGATTCTGTGCAGTTCGGAGAACCCCCAAATTCCACTCCTGGCTGGCCCTGCCCATCCTGCCCCTCCCCTCCCAGGAGTCCCCATGCGGCCCGTTTTGGATGCAGGTAAGTGCAGGGCGTGTGCAGAGGCTCAGAGAGGGTGCCTCCAGAGGGCCTCCGGAGCCTGGGAGACCATTTTCGCCTTCCCAGAGGCTCGAGGAAAGCCTTCGGAGCCAGGGGAGGGCAAAAACGCACCCCTGCCATGATGCAAGAGGCCGATTAGGTCACGCCCACCATGGCCACGCCCACCCAGCAACCGGGTAGAGAACCCCTTGCTAAAATTTTTGAAGCCCACCCCTGAGGAGATGCACATACACATGCTGAAACTCTTTCTTCTCAATCTGGACCTCTGGAGATAGACAGATTCCTCACACATTACAGCAGACTCTGGGGTAGTCTGGAAAGATTAATCAGAGAAATCGGCTTTCTTAGTTACACATGAGGTAAAATGAGGGCTTCTGCAATTGTGCGTAACCAGGGTTGTGTCGTCTTCTCCAGTATCGCCCTGGGATAGTTGGAGTAGCCAGTTTGCAATCCCTGTGATTTTTAGATATTTGTGGTTTGTGTAAGTTTCTTTTTTCTGCGTTCTACATTTAGGTGTTAATTTTACCACATATTTCCCCCTTAAATACATTTGATCCTAAAAAAAAAGAATCAATGACTTTTAAAAATATAGTTTAACTTTAAAAAAGGAGAACACAACTTGCAGTGATTATCTTTCCCCCTTTTGTTCTTTCATCCTTTCATTCTGTCTGCAACTGAGCTTTTCGAGAATCAAACACAACGGTGCCTCCAGCTGCAGAAAAGCACAGTGGGAATTGTGTATCATTTTCGTAATATTTTAAATCTTTAAAACTTGCCAATCTAAAACTTCTGGTTGGGCTATTATGCAGCGTAAATGGAGAGCTGTATTAGTAGGAGTAAGGTTGCTCCAATAATTCTGGAAAAGAGAACCCTGAATGCCCACTCAGGGAAAATCCACTTAAAACGACCTTCTTGAGAATGGGTTGAGTCTTCTCTGGTGGTCCACATTGATGTCCCCTCCTTCTCTTGAGACCCACAGCCCTGGGAGAGAATTATTGTGAGGCGGGACCAGAGGTGGGTTTCAGCAGGTTCTGACCAGTTCTGGAGAACCGGTAGCGGAAATTTTTAGTAGTTCGGAGAACCAGTAGTAAAAATTCTGTCTGGACCCACCCGCATCTATTCTCTGCCTTCCAAGTCCCAGCTGATCAAGAGGAAATGGAGACTTTACAGTATCCTTCCCCTGGAGTGGGGTGGGAATGGAGATTTTACAGTATCCTTCCCCTTCCACACCCACCAAACCACGGCCACCAAGCCATGCCACGCCCACAGAACTGGTAGTAAAAAAATTTGAACTCCACCAGTGGGCGGGACCCAGAAAAGCAGGAATGGAAAGTCTCTGTGTTGGCAACAGGAAACACTTGGAAAATATTATCTCTGTCCAATGAGAGGTTATGAAGTCCCAACCTAAATGCATCTAAACTTATTTGGTTCTTATTTTGACTCGGAAAGCCACTTCAAGAGACAGAATGCATGCATCTGAATTTGAAGAAAGAGGTTACACTTGGAGCATGGCTTGTGTCAACTCGTGTTCACCTATGCAAAACACACAACTTCAACAGTGTGAATGCATGCTTACATGAACCCACAGACATAAAGAACTTCAGTTTGGGAAATTCTAGCAGAATTGTTAGCAACCCAGTGAAATGATACTTTTGAGGACTCTTTCTTTGGACATTAAAAACCAACCTAATCTTAAATTGTTAAAGTTTCTTTTAAATGTTTATATTAAGAAACCTCAAGGCAGGTAATGACAATTTTTCAAGATAATAAGAATTATATGCAAAGAAAGAAGCATTATTCATTTGGTGACTGAATAAATAAAAGGCAAAAAAGACAATCAGCCATTGCTGACTATAGGGGGCGGTGTTCATTTCTCAAGTTTCAAAGCCATAGAGCCAAGTACTG
This sequence comes from Pantherophis guttatus, assembly GCF_059756535.1. NCBI lineage: Eukaryota > Metazoa > Chordata > Lepidosauria > Squamata > Colubridae > Pantherophis > Pantherophis guttatus. The sequence goes on along the minus strand of NC_142068.1, from coordinate 97,521,887 downwards.
TCTGAAGATGTCACTGTCTGCAGTCATGTGACCAGCATGACATCACAGAGTGCTGTTACCTTCCCACTGAAGTGGTACCTATTTATCTACTCACATTTGCATGCTTTTGAACTGCTAGATTGGTAGGAAGTGGGGTGAGGATGGGAGCTCACCCAGTTGTGTGGAACTCGGGTCTTAAACCTTGGCTGCTGGCTTTCCAGCTGACAAGTCCAGCGTCTTAACCACTGAGCCGCCTGAATAAATAAAAGTAGCTTCTAAAGCCAATTACAGGAAGTCCTCGAGTTAAGACCGCAATTGACCCCAAAATTTATGTGGCTAAGTGAAACATGTGCTAAGTGAGTTTGCCCCATTTTACGACTCTTCTTGCCACGATTGTTAAGTGAATCATTACATTTGTTAAGTTAGCAACATGGTTGTTAAGTGAATCTGGATTCCCCATTGACATGGCTTATCAGAAGGTGGCAAAAGCTGATCACATGACTCCAGGACACTGCAACCGTCATAAATATGAACCACTTGCCAAGCATCAGAAATTTTGATCATGTGACCATGGGGATGCTGCAACTGTCATAAGTGTGAAAAACGGTCATAAGTCACTTTTTTCAGAGCCGCTGTAACTTTGAATGGTCACTGAATGAACTGCTATGGGTCAAGGATTTCCTGCATATTAAGGCAACAGGAACTTGTACTCTCAGCAAAGCCCCTCTAAAAAGGAAGATTTTATCCCTAAGATCCCCCCTGGAGCCTTAAAATCACACCTGCCGTGAGGAGGCTGGTGAGGCAGGGAGTCAGACCTGCCCAGGAGCTTCTGATTTGAAACTCCACTTGGATCAATTATCCCCTTGCGATGTAATTCAGGTCATGCCTGGTTGTGCCTGGTGCCTGGTTGTGGACCATTTGTCTTGCATAAATAGTCCTCCTTGACTCATCTCCTCCTTCTGGGTTTTTGGGGAAGACACAGAGACTGCCAATTAAGAAAATAAGTAAATGAAGGACTGGGAGGAAACCAGAAGCCGAGGCCACTACATTGCCTGCAACACCAGCCAAGCCTGGCTTTGCCTTCTCACGGACCCCATCTGCCCTATGGGTCAGATGGCTGAGAGTTGTGTGTCTCCTTCTGAAGGGTCCCACCCCATGAAGTCATCCTGTTCTCAGTCTGCGCCTGTTTCTCAGCACTGCTGCAGCCAAAAGAGTGGCCATCTCCTCGGCCAACAGGTGCTCCTCAGGCCTTGAAGCTCCCGAGTCTGAAGGGGAAACGGAGCCTTTGGCTCCCAGGGAAAGAAAAGGCTTTTCCAGTCCAAGTCACGTGTCTTGCTTAATGCTGACTTGTTGGTATCGGCAAAATTTTCCCCAGGATTCCTGTGCCAAATTTGAAGCACCATTAATAACCCAGTCACGAGATGTGGGCACTTGACTGTGACGGCAGATAAACAACCAAGGAATTCTTGCAACATGACAATCTCCAGGCAAATTTTGATTTCTTCTGGCTGCCACACACTCATCGCATATCTTACCTTTCACCCTTGCTAATTAACACACAGAGAGACACAGAAATGCAGAACAATCACACACTTGCTTTTATTTAGGAAATGCCACAGCTGGTCCTTGCACAAAATATTCTGAAAGCCTTTGCAAATTTCTAAAAGTTTTTTTCTAATGACCCACTGACTCATTCAGGGTGAAACAGTCCGTACCTTTAAGTCTATTTGGGAGCCTAGAAACAATTTCAATCAATACTTTCTAGCCTAAGAATTGCTTGTGTTAAAAAGATTACTTCTTTGACTTTCAGCTGAATTACAGCTCTTTAAAAAAAGACTCCCTAGGGATAACAGATGGCTGATTTAATTTTTAATCAGCATTTAAAAGCTGTTTTTATTCTGATAAATTGATACCATTTTGATTAATTGAAATTTAAAGTGTCCCTTAATCTCAGGCAGGTTGCAGTTATGATCAGACGCTTTATGGCAGTGGTGAAATCTAAAATTTGTTACTACCGGTTCTGTGGGCGTGGCTTGGTGGGGGGGTTAATATGACTGGGTAGGCATGGCCAATTTTTTTTTTTTTTACTTTTAAAACCATTTTTTCTACAACCTCTTCGGGAAGAGATTGTAAAAAAATGCTTTCAAAAGGCTCTGATGATCCCAGCTGAGTTGCCTGCTTGTCAGAGGCATTTTTTCTTTTAAAAGCCTCTGACGATCCAAGCTGAGTTGCCTGATCGTTATTTATTTATTTATTTTTATTTATTTATTTTTAAATTTATATACCGCCCTTCTCCCTGAGGACTCAGGGCGGTGTACAGCCAGAATTAAAAAACATGAAATACAAATATTAAAAAACAATTAAAATATACATAAATTTGGCCCAAAATTAAAAATACAAACCAATTAAAACATTTAAAATTTCTTCCTAAACCAGCCCGGCTTGCTGGAAAAGGTGGGTTTTAAGGGCACAGCGGAAGGCACTGAGGTCTTGGATTCTCTTTATCTCTGGGGGCAACTAATTCCAGAGGGTAGGTGCCCCCACAGAGAAGGCCCTCCCCCTGGGGGTCACCAGCCTGCATTGATTGGCTGATGGCACCCTGAGGAGGCCCTCTCTGTGGGAGCGGACAGATCAATGGGAGGTCGTCGGTAGCAGCAGGCGGTCTCGAAGATAGCTAGGCCCGATGCCATGGAGCGCTTTAAAGGTAATAACCAACACCTTGAAGCGCACCCGGAAGACCACTGGGAGCCAGTGCAGCTCGCGCAGGAGCGGTGTTACATGGGAGCGCCATGCTGCTCCCATCACTACCCGCGCTGCTGCATTCTGGACCAGTTGGAGCCTCCGGGTGCTCTTCAAGGGGAGCCCCATGTAGAGAGCGTTGCAGTAGTCAAGGCGAGAGGTGACGAGGGCATGAGTGACTGCGCACAGGGAATCCCGATCAAGAAAGGGCCGCAACTGGCGAATCAGGCGAACCTGACAAAAGGTCCCCCTGGTTACAGCTGTCAGATGTTCCTCCAAGGACAGCTGCATATCCAGGAGGACTCCCAGATTGCGAGCCCTTTCTGTGGGGGCCAAAGACTCGCCCCCAATATGTGATGGAGACTATATCGGGATGCCGGGAGCCACAGCCACTCAGTCTTGGAAGGGTTGAGCTTGAGCCTGTTCCTCCCCATCCAGATCCGCACAGCCTCCAGGCACTGGGACATCACTTCAAGGGCATCATTGGGGTGGCCTGGGGTGGAGATGTACAGCTGGGTGTCATCAGCGTACTGGTGGTATCTCACCCCGAAGCCATGGATGATCTCGCCCAGCGGCTTCACATAAATGTTGAACAGAAGGGGCGAGAGGACCGATCCCTGCGGCACTCCACAGATGAGAGGCCTCGAGGTCGACCTCTGCCCCCCTGCCAACACAAACTGCGACCGGTCGGAGAGAAAGGAGGAGAACCACCGCAACACGGTGCCTTAGCTTGGGAAGCTAAGTAGAACATCATGTGTGTGTGTGGGGGGGGGGAGAATCAGCTGTGGCGTGCGAATGGGTAATAAACTATGGTGTAAAAAAAAGTTAAAAAAGGGTTCTGACGATTGCGCGGCATAGCTGTGATTATCTGAGCCTTTTTTTTACTTTTTAAAAGCATTTTTTACAATCTGTTCACCCAAACCGGTAGTAAAAAAATGCCTAAAAAGTAAAAAAAAAGTTCTGACGATCAGCTGAGCGACGTGCGATCGTCGGAACTTTTTGTTTTTTTTACTTTTTAAAGCATTTTTAACTAAAGGTTCTGGTGAAACAAGAGTAAAAAAATGCGAAAAAAGTTTTTAAAAAAAGTTCCGACGATTGCACGTCGCTCAGCTGATCGTCAGAACTTTTTTTTTTACATTTTTTACTACCGATTTGGATGAACCAGTAGCATCTCACCCCTGCTTCTGAGCCTCTGCGCATGCCCTGCACTTATCTGCATCCAAAACAGGCCGGGTGATGACTCCTGGGAGGGGCGGGGTGTGGTGGGCCAGTTAGGAGTGGGATTTGGGGGTTCTCCGAACTGCACAGAATCTTAGCTAGAGGTTCTCCCGAACCCCTGCGAACCCCCAGCAGCCCACCTCTGCTCTTGAGGCTTTGATGAAACCCAACTGGAGCTGATGGTCTTTCTGGTGGGAGAAATACCAAAGAGGAGGAAGCGGAGTGCTCTCTTCCAACTGAGAGACCTTCCAGCCGCTTGTGAGCATATGGAAAAGAAAGTTGTTTGAAACTTAACTTACACATTGGATCCATCTCTCTGCTTTGCCATCTCACGAATCTCCAGTCTGGCAAACCCCACTAACGGTAGTGAATAGTAACATGATCCCCTCCAATTCCCATCAGAGGATGAACCTTAAAATTTGCATACAAATTGGTCTTCGGGAAATGCACTGAGGATGGAGGACTCAGAGCATGAACGGGGCACGAAACATTCCCCAGTAAAACCTTAACTGGTGCACAACTGTCCACAGCTTGACATCACATCAAGCCAGCCAACTGCATCCAGAGAAGATCCTCTTTAGGTAGTCCAAGGAAAGTCAGTGGATACAGTTGTGATCACAGATAATGACCGTCTCTGACATTCTCTCCTCAAAGTCATTTTCCGGAGGAGGAGGAGGAGGAGGAGGAGGAGGAGGAGGAAGAGGGTTTCCATCAAAGGACTTAAGACATTCCACATCCCACAAATCGAAGCCTGCTCTGTGCTGTCAGGAGGAACCAGGAGCAGGTAGAGAGAGTAGTTCTATTTCCAGTTTACTAACAGCCAAGCCCAGATGGCCGCATCCTGTTATTTTTATCCTAGCAGGAAGGTCTTGATGTTCTTAGAGTTTAGGCAGTTATTTTTGGCCGGGCACAGGGAGAGCACATGACATCACAGTTTCACTTGCATTCATTCAGCCGGAAGACGCCTGGATGGCTGCAGATGGAGGACTCTTAAAAGGAACAGATTTAACAGATTTAACAGAGTTGGAAGGGACCTTGCAGGTCATCTAGTCCAACCCCCTGTCCAAGCAGGAGACCCTACATCTGCCTAGGATCGAACTCACAACCTCCTGTTTGGGAGGCAAGAGCTCCACCTCTAGGCCACCGGGTCTCTAGAACCAGTGGTGGGATTCAATTTTTTTAACAACCGGTTCTGTGGGCGTGGCTTAGTTGGGGTGTGTGGCTTGGTGGTCATGTGACCGGGTGGGCGTGTCTAGCTGGTCATGTGACTGGGTGGGCGTGGCTAGCTGGTCATGTGACCAGTGGGCGTGGCTATCTGCATAGGGACTACAGAGGGCTGAAAAAAGTCATTTCTGACTGGTCCTCGCACTTTTGACCGGTCCTCGCACTTATGACCATCCTCACATTTATGCCCGTTGCGGCATTCTTAACAACCGTGTCACTCATTTCACAACTGCTTCTCTTCATCATGGTGACAAGATAGGGCAAAAACGTAAAATGTGAGGACAGTCGTAAGTTCGAGGACTGGTCAAAAGTGCGAGGACCAGTCAGAAATAATTTTTTCAGCCCTCTGAGTAGTCCAAATGCATAAAAGGATACAGCAATAGAGAGGGATGAAGGAAGGGAAGGGAAATTAGAGTAGGAGTGAGGGTGAGAGAGGGAGGAAGAGAGGAGGAGAAGGAGAAAGGAAGAGGAAGTAGGGAGGAGAAGAAGAAGGGGGGGGAAGAGAAAGTAAGAAGGAAAGAAAAGAGAGAGGTGGTAGGTTTGAGGAGAAAGATTGCTGTACAATAAAAAAGATGAAAGGGAAGAAAGCCAACCCCAAACAAATATAAAGATATTAAGATAAAGAATGAATTGTTAAACTTTAAAGAATAAAAGAGAACAAATATGAATAAATAACAATAATTAGAAACACACATACAAACATACAATGTATTTTCTTTGAACAGAGTATTTGGCCGGTTCACAAATTTAAACAGTGTTTAGTCATTTCAATTAAATTTACAATTTCTATATTTCCTTTTTGCCATATTTATTCCTCATCTATTTTTGTAAAAAACCAATATTACCCTTCATCTTCATCTCTAATCTTAATCAAATTCAATTTTTCCCTTCTATTCTACATTATACCCCTTCCCATTGTCATCTATTTTTATATCCATCCTCACATTGGTTAATTATATAATATTACAGTTGTTTAATATAAATTCAACATTTTAATATAAATCAATTAGTTATATAACTACCTTTTTTGTATATTAATCAATATGAACATGAATATTCCAATTATTTCCATGCAATCCAATTTCTTACAAATCAATTAATTATATTTACCAATAATAATAAACCAAATAATTTCCCCCATATATTCCGCCAAACCACAACTTAACCATTTCTGCTTTCAACACAATATACAATTAATAGTATCTCAATTATTACAATTCCCTAGTTAAATAGAGCTTTTTTTCTTTTGTGTTTTAAAATCTTGAACTCTCCTCTTTTCCCCTAAATTTCCCATTGTTTGCACCTACCATTTTTGGTGAGGAAAAAGAAAAAGAAATCTCTCTCTGCCTCATTTTGCCACGTTGCAACAACAGCAAAGCCAACAGCCTGCTTTACTTTCTGTTTCGTTTTTCAGCATAGCTAGGGGGAAAAAAATCAGCACTCTTTGCAAGCAAGCAGCAGAGCCGTGAGCAAAACAGCTGAGAGCAAATTAGCTGAGAGTTGGGAGCCGATCTAAGCAAGGGCTAATTAGCCTATGCTGAAGCTCCGCGGGCCAATAAAATTACAAAAAAACACCGAACCCTTTGTTAAATTGCTGGTTTGCCCGCCCTTCGCCCATCACTATTTATTGGCAATAAATAGTGGTGTGGAGCGGCGGGGCAAGGGGCGGGGCGAGCCAGCAATTTAACAAAGGGTTCGGCCGAACCCCCTAGAACCGGCAGAATCCCACCACTGTCTAGAACGGGCCTTCTAATTAGACCTTTCCTGTTGCCCTGGTGTGGTAGGAAGCAATAGGGCATCATCCTTTATATTCAGCAGCTGTACAAATAAGACAGTTCACTGGATAAAAAGCTTGGCCGAATGCATCACTTTCTGTTGTAACAAACCACAAAGTTACTCTGCGAGTGTAATCTGAAAAATCACAGTTCCTGAATCAGCAAATGGTGGGGTGTGAATTGTTTTTAAGGTGATGTTAGTTCAGTTGAGATTATAGGCTGAATTCTCTACTGCAAGGGAGAGAAACCCTTTCTGCAGGTAGAAAACTCGCCTTTCACTGAGCTGATTTTTTAAAAAAAATCTTTCCCTCTGATGTGCTGATTTTCTATCTGCTGCGTGGTAAATTATTCGAAATGTGTCACACTCAGGCATATCACAGCTGTGCAGTGGTTTGGATTGATTCCCAAAAGGTTCTGTGGTGAACACCAGCACGCAGAGAAGTAGCTCTCCAGCTCTTTAAAGCAGCCGTGTCCTTTCTGCTATAACTGCTCCAGTCATGCTCCACTCTTCCCTCCAGACGCTTTCAGTAACTAAACTGGTGGCAGGTGGGGGCCCAGAAGTAAGAGTTCCTAGGTGTAGTTTGTACCCCATAGGAACATGAACGGTTCTCCCTTTAAACAATATAAAAAAAAATAAATCAAGGTGCAACATTTCTGATTAAAACCTGCACCACTGATCAGCAATCAGCTTAAATTTCAATTGATTAGTAAGAAAAGCGTGATTTTAATAGCTGATGGGGAATTTTTACTGACAAACCTGGGAATTAATAACACTTTTTCTCTCTGCATATGTATGAATACATATAACAGCATTTTCTTTCAACAAGAAATGAAAAAGAGGTTGACACTGAAGCATCCTAAAAAAAAAACCCCTCTATATAGAGGTATTGAAAGTATGCAAATGTGTTCAAATGAAATTAATTGAAGCCTCACATTAGGAAGCAAAAAGGAATCCGTGAACAGCCCTAATTACATTATATGTGTAAAAATGTTTCATTTCTTTATTTGTAATTATTATTATTTTTTTAAAAAAATATTCATTTCTAAAATTTCCAGAATCAGGCTTTCTGAAGGTGGCTTATACCACGGCCTTAAAGCCTGCAAATTAAGAACTATGATTCCGAATTGCAACCAGCCCTACAGCCAGGGTCAAAGCTTTCCGAAAAAATCTAATCCCACAATGCCCTCAAGACCTCTGCAGCAGCGGTGGGTTTCCAGTATTCTTACCACCAGTTCACACACCCCCAGTGCATGCACCCTCACTTCTCACACACACACATGCCTTCCACGCATGCGCCCGGCCTTCCACACATGCGCTTTGCTCTCGCGCATGCCTTCCGTGCTTGCGCCCGGCCTAAAAAACGTGGCTAAATAGGATGGCATTACGCCGGGCAGGTGGGCAAAGCGACCCGCAGTTGCCGCTACCAATTCGCCCGAACTGGTCCGAACCGGCTGAATACCACCTCTGCTCTGCAGGCTGCACAGTCAGCTTCAACATCATCAACGTAACAAACATGGTCCAATGGTGGCACTTCACAGTGTGTGACCGAGAGAGCTAGGTGATCTCCAGCTAGGCCAGGTCCTCAAAGGCCTTGAACTTCTTTCAAAAGCACCCCTGGGGATCATGAGGCGAAGAGATGTTCCTTCATTGGCATCACTGCCATAGAAGGGGCTTATCAGGAGCTTCTCCTAGAATTCATGTTTTTCCCTACCTACATCAGACTTGTTCCTCATCCTACGTAGCGGCCCCTGGATTCCTACAGATAGAAACTGTCGCTGTGAGTCCAAAACTGTGAGTCCAAGACATTAGACTTCCGGCTTGTCCCAAGATGGCGGCGGTCGGCTGAGCTCCGCGAGGAGATGGAGAGGTCGCTGGTGTCAGGGGTCTTCGGGAGCCGCTTTAACAATCTCCGGCTCCAGTCCCAATGAGGGGAATGCCCACCCTGCCTGCTGAGGGCTTTTTCGCCCTCCGGAATATCAGGGCAGGGCGGGACGCGCTGTTTGAAGCCGCCGCGGGAGATGGGGCGGCGGCCTTCTAAAAACAGCTGTTTCCGGCTTGTCAGTGCCGGGAGGAGTGGAAGCCAGAGCGTTTCGGCGGCGGGCGGCGTTACTATGCGGCGGCGGCGGCTTGGAGGTGCCCTTCATCCCCTCGCCCCTCACGGATCTCTGGGACGCTCTTCGGACGTTTTTCGGGGGTCCTGGAGGTGCCATGGGGAGCCCAGGGTGCCGGTTACGAGCCGGCCGTGGCGGTGGCGGCGGCGCCGGCGCCGGCGGAAGGCAATGGCAGCCACGGATCATCCAGCTGTGGAAAGAACTTGTAGCAGGTGGATGGGGGAATACGGACAGCCTTGCCTTGCCCTCAGGATTACCATCTGCTCTTTTTTGAGCCTTGACCCCTGTTATCCGGGGTTTGTTTGTCATCAGAGCTGAGACTGGGGATTTGGGGAGTTTTGGGACAGGAGAGGCGGGAGGCTGACCAGGGCTCTATTGGTCGCCTCGGGTGGCTTTCTCTCCCCCCCTTCTTCCCTCAGGTATGTGTGGGTGTTGGCCTTTGATGGCCACCCACCCTGGACTTGGACTGGGTTTTTTGTCTGCTATCCCTACTTTCGCCCCAGAGAAGAACTTGTGCCTGTGGGATTATCAACATTGTTTCTAATAACTTTACAAATTGCTGGCTTCTTGTGCGACCCCAAACTGGAGGAGAACTGGGCAAAATGGTGTGCAGGTGCTGAGGGGGCTGTTTGTCATCCGCCAGATGAAAGGATGGACTATTGTGACTTTATTGTCGGTGTCATCTGCCCCAGTCACTGTGAGAGGGTGACTGGGATAATTATCCTCCAGACGTGGGGGGATGTCACTGGCCCCTTTCACTGTCGTGAGAGGGCAGTGAACCAGCTCCTGATATGAAGATCTACTTTGACCCAGTATTATTGGATGATCTGGTGAAGCCCTGACCAATTGACTCTCCATCTCTGTTTTTGTACGATGTTTACGGCTGCTGACCTGCTTGCGCTGCGAGACTCCCCCCTCTCGCAGGTTTGGCCCTCCTCACTATCGAGGGCCTACCTTGATGACGGATTTTGGAATCCCGAGAGGTGGCATGCGGCGAGGAGGGGGTTGTGGGGTTTTTTAGGGAAATCTTTAGATAAGGTTTTAAAGGTTTCTGGGAGGGGGGTGGGTTCGGTGGGTTTGGGGGAGAACCTGTCGGGGAGGAGGCCAGAGCCGGCTGAAGAGCACGGCACTAGAGATGCGGGAACCGGGGTCAAGGTGGGGGTTAGAGCTTGTGTTATGGATGGTCATTACATCAGTACTGTGGGTGGGAGGGGCAGATATGGCGGGAGCAGGGGGCCACATCAGGTTGTGGGAGCACGCGCCCGCTGGCTCCAAGCGGTGGCGCGCTCCGGCCTCCAATGCTCCTCTCGTTCCCCAGGTTGCACAGACCCTCAGGCCCTGGGCCTTCGGCTGATGCTGTGCAACGCCCGGTCCGTGGTAAATAAAGCCCCCCTCATTTGTGATCTTGTTCAGGAGGGGGGAGCGGACCTGGCGGGTATTACGGAGACCTGGTTGGGCCAGGAGGGGGGGGTTCCCCTCGTTGAGATGTGCCCACCCGGTTTCCGCGCATTCCATCAGCCGAGGACACAGGGGAGGGGCGGGGGGGTGGCGGTTGTCATTAGAGAAGGTCTTGGTCCGAGGGAGGTCACTGTTCCTCAGACGGCTGGTTGTGAGTCCCTCCTTGTGAAGTGGGGTCATGGGGTGCAGATGGGTGTGCTGGTTACGTACCTGGCTCCCTGCCACGTGACGGCAGCCCTGCCCGAGCTGCTCAACATTATAGCCGCGGTGGCGGTTGACACCCCCAGGCTTATGGTCATGGGGGATTTTAACTTGCCATCCGTCGGTGAGGCGTCTGAGGTGGCTCGGGAGTTCATGGCTTCCATGACGGCCATGGACCTGACCCAGTTAGTTCATGGCCCTACTCACACGGGGGGAAACACGCTAGACCTGGTTTTTGTCTCTGGTCAGTGGTTGAGCGATCTTGAGATAGGGGATATAGTGATCGAGCCCTTGTCATGGTCAGATCACTCCCTCCTTCGCTTTGACCTTCGAACCGCCGCACCCCGCCGCAGGGAGGCGGAACCACTGAGGTGGTACCGCCCCAGGCGCCTGATGGATCCTGATAGGTTCCAGACGGAGCTTGGGCCATTTCCTGAGGCTCTGGCACACGGCTCGACTGAGGAGCTGGTGGCCGCCTGGGATAGGGCGGCCGCTGGAGCTTTGGATCGGGTCGTGCCTTTGCGGCCTCTGACCCGGCGTCGATCTCGCCTGGCTCCTTGGTTCACCGAGGAGCTGAGGGAGATGAAGCGCCAGAAAAGACGCCTGGAGAGTGGTTGGAGGGCCAGCCATTCTGAATCTGACCGAACACTGGTAAGGTCTCATATTAGGACCTACCTGGTGGCGATAAAAGTGGCGAAGTATAATTATTTTGCCACTCTTATTGCGTCATCAGATAATTGCCCGGCTGCCCTGTTTAGGGTGACCCGCTCCCTGCTCCACCAGGAAGCGCGGGAGGACCCCTTGGAGGGTAGAGCCGAGGATTTTGTACAGTATCTGTATGACAAAATCGCTCAGATTCGGGAACATCTGGACTCTGACTGGGTAGATTCAGCGGGGAGGACAGAGGCAGGTCTTGTGAGTACTATCTGGGAAGAGTTTGATTCTGTGACGCCCGAAGACGTGGACAGGATACTGGGCAGACTGAGCGCAGCCACATGTTTACTGGACCCGTGTCCCTCCTGGTTGGTGCTGGCCTCTCGGGAGGTTACACGAGGCTGGCTCCAGGGGATTATAAATGCTTCCTTGAGTGAGGGTGTCTTCCCTGCCGCCTTGAAAGAGGCGGTGGTGAGGCCTCTCCTCAAGAAACCTTCCCTGGACCCGGCAGTGTTGGCAAATTATCGTCCAGTCTCCAACCTTCGCTTCATTGCGAAGGTTGTTGAGAGTGTGGTAGCGCGACAGCTCCCCCAGTACCTGGATGAATCGTCGTATCTGGATCCGTTCCAGTCGGGCTTCAGGCCTGGGTACAGCACGGAAACGGCATTGGTCGCGTTGGTTGATGATCTCTGGAGGGCTCGGGACAGGGGTTGTTCCTCTGTCCTGGTCCTATTAGACCTCTCAGCGGCTTTTGATACCATCGACCATGGTATCATGCTGCACCGGCTAGAGGAGTTAGGGGTGGGGGGCACCGTCCTACGGTGGTTCTCCTCCTTTCTCTCTGACCGGTCGCAGTCTGTGTTGACAGGGGGGCAGAGGTCGACCCCGAGGCCCCTTGTATGTGGGGTGCCACAAGGGTCGGTCCTCTCGCCCCTTCTGTTCAACATTTATGTGAAGCCGCTGGGTGAGATCATCCGTGGTTTCGGGGTGAAGTACCACCCGTACGCTGACGATACTCAGCTGTACATCTCCACCCCGGACCACCCCAATGATGCCCTTGAAGTGATGTCCCGGTGCCTGGAGGCCGTGCGGATCTGGATGGGGAGAAACAGACTCAGGCTCAACCCATCCAAGACCGAGTGGCTGTGGTTTCCGACATCCCGATATAGTCAGTTGGTGCCATCACTGACTATTGGGGCCGAGTCATTGCCCCCCACAGAGAGGGCTCGCAACTTGGGTGTCCTCCTGGACTCACGGCTGTCTTTAGAAGAGCATATGACGGCCATGGCCAGGGGGACTTTTTATCAGGTCCGCCTGATTCGCCAGTTGCGTCCCTTTCTGGATCGGGACTCGTTAAATACGGTCACTCATGCTCTTGTCACTTCCCGCTTGGACTACTGCAATGCTCTCTACATGGGGCTCCCCTTGAGGAGCACCCGGAGGCTCCAGCTGGTCCAGAATGCGGCCGCGCGGGTGGTTATGGGAGCGACGTGGCGCTCCCATGTGACCCCCCTCCTGCGCGAGCTGCACTGGCTCCCGGTGGTCTTCCGGGTGCGCTTCAAGGTTTTGGTTACCACCTTTAGAGCGCTCCATGGCATCGGACCGGGGTATCTACGAGACCGCCTTCTGCTACCAATAGCCTCTCACCGACCAGTACGCTCCCATAGAGAGGGGCTCCTCAGGGTGCCGTCGGCCAAACAGTGTCGACTGGCGGCCCCCAGGGGGAGAGCCTTCTCTGTGGGGGCACCTACCATCTGGAACGAGCTCCCCCCAGAGATACGGAAGATCCCGGACCTGCGCACGTTTCGCCGTGCTCTCAAAACTTTTCTATTTCAGCAAGCTGGCCTGGCCTAACTCCCCTCTTTTAAATTCTTAAATTTTAAATTTTTTAATTCGTGATTTTATAAATTGGGTGTTTTAACCTGTGTTTCGGCCGAAATATTTAATAATTTTAAGGGATTTTTAATATTTGTATTGTCTGTATTTTATCTTGGCTGTTCACCGCCCTGAGTCCTTCGGGAGTAGGGCGGTATAGAAATTTGATTAATAAATAAATAAATAAAACTCAACAGGAACTCAATATGAGAAGAAAGTCCCATCTCTTCTGGCACTCTTCTTCTGCCCAAGAGAAATCAGATCTGGAGGATGCCTTGCTGCATTGTGGACTGGATCCAGGGGTGGGCTGCGGGGGGTTCGCAGGGGTTTGGGAGAACCTCTAGCTAAGATTCTGTGCAGTTTGGAGAACCCCTAAATCCCACTCTTGGCTGGCCCTGCCCATCCTGCCCCTCCCCTCCCAGGAGTCCCCATGCGGCCCGTTTTGGATGCAGGTAAGTGCAGGGTGTGGGTGGAGGCTCAGGGAGGGCGAAAAACAAGCTTACCGGAAGTTCAGGAAGGCTTGAAATGGGCCTGTTTCTGGCCTCTGGAAGGCCTCCGGAGCCTGGGTAGGCCATTTTCACCCTCCTGGAGGCTTAAAGAAAGTCTCTGGAGCCCAGGGAGGGCAAAAATTCCCCCCCTCGCCGCCATGGTGCAGGAGGCCGACTAGGCCACGCCCACCATGGCCACGCCCACCCAGCAACCGGGCAGAGAACCCCTTGCTAAAATTTTTGAAGCCCACCCCTGCCTGGATCACTAACAAAACTTTGAGCTCATCCAGGCCGTGTGAGTCGAGCCTGGAGCCTCTTTCAAAATGATGGAGAAAGTGAAGAAGCGGAGCTGTGCACCAAGAAGAACGGTGTCCTTACTCCAATAGTTCAGGGAAGCAAATGGTGAACCTGCCGAGGATTCAAGGGACGCTTCCGAATTCACAGCGAAGGATTTCTGTGTTGGGCCATCCTCTTTGGGGCTTCTTTGACTCGATTCATCTCTCCAGTCATGAAATCATCTTAAAGATATTCACTGTTTATGTTTGAAAAGGCAACGAGCCTTTCCCATAACACTCCATGATAGCCTGGACTATATGTGGGATGCTTTAAAACCATTTAAAATGGGAACAGATGTTTACAGAAACTGTTTGATTACCCTCCAAAGAAAAGGAAAAAACCTACTTCATTAAAGGGCTGATTTGGGGGGAGGGTGGGGGGGATATAAAGTAAAGAATAGCTGCCAGGATTAAACAAAGTACCGGTGGAGGAAAATGCAGCTTTCCAATTCTGGAGCTTCCCTTGAACCTGGGATGATGCCTATCTGGCCACAGATGTTTCTGTGGGGGCAGCCTGGCCACATGGCTGGGATTTAGGCTGGACCATGGTCAGGACTTTCGAGCACCTGAGAGGTCTGGAAGGAAAGTGGTAGAAAAAGCCACAGGTGGGCGTCCCCCTGGCCCTGCCATGCCACCTTCGTCCCACCTCTTTGTTCCAGTCTGGACTGGAATTCCCACCCACCCACCCACCAACAACCTGTTGTTGTGGTCCGCCAGCTGCCAGTGGAGCTGATGGCAGACTGAGACAATGAGGAGGTTGGGGAGGATTTTGGGCCAGTTCTGGAATCTGGGGAAGGCTCTGATGGATGCTCTCCGTCAGACACAGGGATAGAGCCAGGGACGTCCAACATTTCCCAGCCACCGGAGAGGCAGCTGCCTTTGGAGGCTGATATGAGTGAGGAGGAAGAACAGCTGGGGCCTGTTCCAGATGCACATATGTGTAGAGCAGTTAGGAGAGGTGAACAATGGAGGACAAGGAGTCAATTCGGGAAGCAAAGCACATGTGGATGCTGAACAGGGACCCTCCCTGGCTGGGGAATAAATAGAAGGAAAGGGGAGTGGTTGTCATAGGAGACAACCGTTTGTATTTCTGAAGTTTTTGCTCATTGTGTTTCGTGCCACAAAGACTGCTTGCCAGAACTTAATTTGCAGCCTTTTGGCTGGGAGCTCACGGCCTTGCAATTATCATAAGGAACTGATAAGGTCTGTTACTGCAGTGAACTCCTTGAAGGACTATTGCCTGGACTTTTCAGTGGGTGAATACCATTAATTCACAAGAAATAAATAAAGAGGGGTTTTTTTTGTGACAGGAGTCTGTTTCTTGCGTCTGCTAAGGGGGAAACATGGAGGCAGAGGAAGGCACCTTGATCTCTCACTCTCCTGATCTCCCAATCCCAACCCCTCTGGATTGAGAGGATTCAACTCCCAACTAGCCCCACCTCCAGTGGTGGGATTCGGCCAGTTCGTACCACTTCGGGAGAACCGGTTGTTAACTTTCTGAGCAGTTTGGTGAACTGGTTGTTGGAAGAAATCATTAGGGCAGAGAACCAGTTGTTAAATTATTTGAATCCCACCACTGCCCATCTCAACCAGCTGTGAAGGGGGACCAGTCAGTGCAGAGCCCACTGTGGCATTGGTCAGTCGTGCCCTGATCTCCTCCACACACACAGCACCGAACGTGAACCAGGGTGAATGAATGTGCACAAAGTTAGTAATGCAGCCCATGCCGCTCGTGGTCTGTGAGCAACGAGCAGAATTTGTCCACAGCATCTTCTTTTCCTGGCACCTGCCCAGTTCCAGGAGAAGCTTCATTAATTCTGTGAAAGTTTCAGCTGTAGGAATAGTGGCAGGATCACTTCTCTGAAGGAATCGCCTCAGGACACAGGATGAAGAAAGGAAGTGGAGATACCCCCCTCCCGTGGTGGCGGTTTCAGCAGCCACTTGCTCCTTCTTCAGTTCTTGCAGGACAAGGCCTGGATCTCACGGGCAACAGTGCCCTTCCCGATAATGTGCCCAGGAAGGTCTGAAAGGACAATCTTCTTTCCACTCTTTGTAGTTCGGGAAGGCAGCTGAATCCACACAGTGACTGGCAAAGTGGCCTCAGTGGCAGAAGGCAAGAGGGCAGGATGCCACTCTGCACTGGCATCAAGAGGGAAACACGCCGTAATAATCGAGCACAAATGCAAGCATGCAAGCTGAAGCATGGAGATTTAAATAGACAGCCCAGGAAGCTTTTTGCTACAAAATCCTCTTAGGGGAAATGAGACTAGTTTAATCGTTTAAGGACTGCAAGCTAAGCATACCACCCGTGCACAATCATATGTAAATGGCAACAACATGGCAATAAAGTGCAGAACAGGGAAACACCACTAAGGGCTCCATTTTTCAGTAGATGATTTTTAAATATGATATTTAATTGGGCAAGCATTTCTTGGCTCTCGTCTGCTGGTTTTAGCATCTGTCTGGCTTGAAAGAATTTAGTCAATGAAGCCTTTTACAGCCTGATAAAATTTCCTGTGAAAGATTTCTGCTGAATTTATTTCTGCTGGGCGGCTATGAAATGTTAGGGAGCAGATCTTGTAAAGACTTGGTCAATCCAGGTCCACACTAGTTACGTTTCCACAGTGAGTGCTGTTTATTTTTTGGAGATAAGGCATTGGTGTGTGTGTGTGAGAGAGTGAGTGCGCAGAATAATCCTGGCAGAGAAGGGAACCTCTGTGGATCACACTTCCTGCAATTTCCTATTCCCAGGTCTCTCCTATCACCCACAGATGAATCGTGTTTCTTGCTTTGCAGATAAGTGGCCCTTAAGGGCCCTCCTGCCAGCGGTCAAGACTGGGGCCAAAACTCTGAGGGGACAGGCCCAGTAGTGGGTTCCACTTACCTTCACTACTGGTTCGGAACTGTGAACGCGCAGATGTGTGTGCTTGCTTCGCTCGTGCACGGTGCTTCTGCGCATGCGCAGAGCGTCCATGATGACGTCCGGGCGGGTGGGTGGGTGGAGTCTCCTGCCGCCACCACTACCGGTTTGCCCGAACCAGGGCAAACCAGTAGAAACCCTCCACTGGACAGGCCTTGTCTTCATTCCTATGGAAATTATCCCTTCATTTATTTTTTTTAATTTGATTTATATGCCGCCCTTCTCCAAAGACTCAGGGCGGCTTACAATGTGCTCAGCAATGTGCTCAGCTTGTTTAAAGAAAACAAGCAAACAAAACCTACAGAAAAGGAAAATACATCAACAAGCAGAAATAAAATAAAAAAGAGGCAATAAAAGAGGCAATACTTATAAAAAAAGAGCTGGACACAGCATTAAAGCTTCACTCTACAAAGTGTTATTGATCAGTTTCTCTGTTATATTGAGAGAGCCTGGAAAACAGAGAGCAAGCACAGATCCTCTGCCAATCCAGGGAGAGGGAGGGAGCAAACAGTCTTTCCTTCACAATAGAAGAAC